>NC_092037.1:16896711-17171148 GCF_003086295.3 Arachis hypogaea | reverse complement strand
GCGTAGGTGCACTTGGCGCGTATGCGCCGTTCTTCCAGAAAGCGCGTGCATGTGATGTGCGCGGGCGCGCCAAATGTGCTGCACCCAATGCCCAGCCATTTTCCAGAGAGTTGTGCCAGAACTGTGCCAATTTTGTGGCTGACGCGTGTGCGTCGCTTGGCTATTTTTCAATCCACGCGTTAGCGTGCGTGACGCATACGCGTCGATGAGTTTTGTGGCCATCCACGCGTGCGCGTGGAGTGCGCGTACGCGTGGCCCTGTTTTCATCCCAAAGTTGATTTTTGAGTTTTAAAAGCCAAATCTCATACTTCTAAGCCTCCGATCTCACCACTTATGTCTTAAATCATTATGATATCCCTAGCCATTAGAAAAGGAGCTAGGGAATATAGTAACTTGCGAGTGAAGCAAGGGAAAAATGAAAGACCAATGAGGATCAAAGATGATTTTGTGAGAGGCGGAGGATGGCGGTGGAAGTGCTTGTTATGCCATGGGCCGAAAGACCGTAATTGTTAATGAAATGGCTGGTTATGGATTTAACTGTGAGCCAGATGGCTGGTTATGGATTTAACCGTGAGCCGGATGGCTGGATTATTGCCGTGTTACGGCGAAGCCATGATTATGGCTAAGAATAAAGGCATATATATGCTGTTGAATGAGTTGTGAATGTTGCACTTCCATTATCGGAGATGAGAGTTTCCCTGGGAGAAAGCAGTGGCTAGCCACCATGTGCTCCAGGTTGAGACTTGAAGCTCTTTTGACCTTATGTCGTCAGGGTGGCCGGGCACTGTGAAAGCCCCGGATGAGCCCACCCCCATAAATATTCACCAGTGAGGGTGATGGATATGGATCATGATTATGATCAAGTTATATTGAGTATAACTTGAGTTGGGGAGACACGACAGAGGGACAGTCCAATGGTTAGCTACCAGGACTTGTCAGGTTGACTCTATAACCGACAGATGATATCATCAGCCACTAGGGACAGGCATTCATCATATGCATACTATATGAATTGTTTGAGATTGCCTATTTGACTGCATATTACTTGCTAATTGTCTAAATGCCTTATTTGTTCCTATTTGTATATTTCTTGTTTGATATAACTGTGTTTGCTACATTATACTCCTACTGGTGCTTGGGAGGTGTGAAGGAAATGGAAAGGGAAGTATTAGTTAGACTGAAGAATCTTTAGTCAGTTGCCACATACGGTTTAGCTTGTTTATAAGCTTTGATATTATCTGGAGGAAGTTCTAGAATTGCCTTTGGCTTTCCTCTATTATTATGTATTATATATGTGGAAGCTGTTACCATGCTGGGGACCTCTGGTTCTCACCCATGTGGATTTTGTGGTTTTCAGATGCAGGACGTGAGGTTTCCCGCTGAGGCATGCTAGAGACTTCTAGATTTGCGAAGATCCTTTGTTCTCCAGACTATGTTTTGGTTTATATGTTTTGCTTAGATACTTTTATCTCCATTAAATAATACAAACTGTGATGACTCCTCTTATAAGAGATTTTGGAGAATAGGTTTCTGTATTTGTGTCACTTTGGGTTTCCTTTGGGGTTTTCTTTATTTTATCATATGTATATATTGCTATGCTCGGACCGGTTATCTTCGCAGCCGGATTTTGAGTCTTGATATTCCTATTTTTGACACTCCTTTGTATATATATAATCTCGCGTTGGTTTATCCTTGTTCGTTACGTTATCGATCGGAGTGTTGCGCTTTTGAGTTGCAATTTTTGTTTACCCCTTTTTCTATAAAGGCTCCTAGTTATAATCAATCATTCATACTGCTATACGTACTAAATTTTTATTTTAGAGGTCGTAATACCTTGCCATTTCTGAATTATGACTTAAGCATAAGACTCTGTATGGTAGGGTGTTACATTCCTTCCGTTTGGATGCTAGGCACACCTACACAACAAGCTCAAGTGACCTTAGGTATCCAAATTTTCTTGGATCCTTTCACGTTAAACCATCTCTTATGTCCTAGTCCATTATAATCAAAAACAACTTTGCAAACTTTATCACCAATAATCCTTTCACCAAAGAAACATTGAATGGGAAAGTGGCCATTTCGGTTGCATAGTCTACAAAACCTTGGAGTTGCTATTTTGTTAAAGTAGGTTGGGTTTTGAAACCTTGTGTCATTAGAAGATGAAGCAATATTTCCAAAACAAGGTTTTTCAACAGATTTGAAAGTCTTTTGAAACCCCAAGCCAGCTTTATCAAAGAGTGGTTTTTGACTAGCCAAAATTTGATTTAAATTTTCAGAACTTTGAGTGAACTTGGCTAGGTCATTTTCAAGATTTTTTATCTTTTTCAGCAACTCTTCATTCTCTTTAAAACAGTTTACATATGCAACAACAGAATGGTTACTTTCACAGCTTTTAAGTTGAGCTTTTAACTGCTTATTTTCTTCAACAAGTTCAGTAGCAGTTTCGGCCTCCCTTAGCTATTCCTTGAGAAAATCATTTTCACCTTTAAGGATGGTGATTTGTTTTTCAAGATCTTGGTTATCAAGCAAAAAACATCTTATTTTTTCAGAAAGGTGGTTTATCATAAGATGAAGATCTTCAGTATTAGGGTTATGAAAGACTACCTGTTCAATGTTATCTGCCATGAGACATGGTTGTGACTTGGTCTCGGATTCTTCATCACTGTCTGCGTCATTTTCCAAGTCCTCCCATGATGCCATCAGCCCCTTTTTCTTTCTTCCTTTTGGCTTCTCTTCTTTCTTCAACTTAGGGCAATCTGACTTGAAATGCTCGCTTTCTTTATAGTTGTAGCATGTAACCTTGCTGAGATCCTTTCTTTGTTTCCTAAAGCTGCTTCCTTTGCCTTTCTCCGTGGACTTCATCATTTTCCTAAATTTTTTGGCAAATAACACAAACTCATTTTCAGAAGAATTATCACTGGATTCATCATCCAGGGGGTTAGTCACAGATGTAAAATCAATTCCTTTCTTTTTTGAATATTTTCTCAAATAAGTATTTTCAAAAGCAAGTAAGTTTCCTCTCAGATCATCATATGTCATGGAATCTAAACTACTGCTCTCAGAAATGATTAAGGCTTTTGTTTCCCACTCTTTAGTGAGGCATCTCAACACTCTTCTCACAAGCACAGAATCAGAATGTGTTATTCCCATAGCATCCAAGCCAACAATGATGGTGTTGAACCGTTCGAACAATTCATCAATAGATTCTCCTTCCTTTATTTCAAACATTTCATATTCTCTGTTCAACATATCTGTCCGAGTCTTCTTCACAATGGTGGTTCCTTCATGAGTGATTTGCAGTTTGTCCCAAATTTCCTTTGCCGTTGTGCATCATGATACCCGTCGGTATTCCTCGAAGTTGATAGCACAGTTGAGTAGATTTACAGCCTTGGCATTTAACTCTACTTTCTTTCTATCTTCTTCGGTCCAGGGTGCTTTAGGTTTGAGAGAAACTACTCCTTCTGCACTTGTGGTGATTGGAAATTGAGGACCTTCCAGGATAATCTTCCATAGTCTGTAGTCTACTGCTTGCACAAAGATCTCCATTCTCTCCTTCCAATAGCTGTAGTTTTTCCCATTGAAAAGAGGTGGTCTGTTGCTTGACTGTCCTTCTGTTAGGTTGTAGGACACCAAAATTGAGTCACTGCTTTCTGCCATCTGGATCTTTTCTCCAAGCTGCAAAGCTTGATCTCTTTGAGACCAAGCTCTGATACCAATTGATGGTTTTCAGTGGCTAAGAGAAGGGAGGGTTGAATCTTAGCCCCTTTTTCCTTAGTAACACTTGCTGGTCTTTGAAGCAACTTCTGGAGAATTTTTTATTTTTGTCTCATTTCTAGCCACGAGACTTTTATTTTTGTCTCGTCGCTTAGCACGAGATATTTTTCAGTTTTAGCTCTTGTGCAGTAGAAAACAGAAATGGAGTATAAGAGAGAGAAAATTACACCCAGATATATCCTGGTTCAGTTGCTAAGTGCAGTGCAGCCTACATCCAGTCTCCATCACAACAATGATAGAATTTCACTATAATCTTTTTTATTACAGATTGTAAAGTGCTAACCCAACTTACAAGGGGATTCCCACAAAATCATGATACACAACACAGATGTACAAAGGAACTCTAAGGACATCTATGGCTTTTTCTTTTAATTTTGCACTCTCTGCCTTTTTTCGCTCTATGGCTTTTTCATACAAATCTCACTGTTTGCCTTTTTCCATGAGACTCAAGACATGACAAAATTAAACAAAAAAATACAAAACATAATACATTGAAGGAGAAGAAAATTTGTTAGCTCAGGTAGCTCTGAGAACCCTATGCCTTGCACTCTAACTTCTTTCTCCTTACTTCAAGCCGTGGCTGTTCTCCCTTTTTATAGAAGGGGAAGCCTCCACAGTTGAAGCCAAAATACCAAGCCAACTTCTTCTTCTCCATGCAAACCGGTTCGGCCAAAGAGAGAAAAGAGATAACTCATGCAAAACCCAACATGCAATTACCTCTAGTCCTTCCTTGGTCATCAATCTTCATCAATCCGAGCGCTCCATCCTTGGCTTGCTCTCCAAGATGAATTTCTGGCCCTTGATGCTTCATGATGATGATAGCTTCATCTGCTCTAATCTCTGTCTCTTCCATCACGTAGCCACTCTAGCTACTTCCTGTGGTGGTTGAGTAGAATCAGAGACAAGCCATCCCTCCAAGGATCTTCACCTTACTGGCCGAATCTTCTTCAGCCATTTTTGGTATGAAAAAGCCAAGATCTTATCACCATATCTTACCATAAGTGATAAGAATCTCAGCCACTACATTTTTTATGTTTTCTTGCCATCATTGTGATGGTCTTTTTGCGTGCTTCTTCCTCTCTTCGGTGTCTAGTCATGGCTTCCATGGTTTGCTGGGTAATGACCGAAAGAGAAGAAAGAAAAAATGAGAGAGAAAAAATAATTGGAAGAGAAGCAATTAAATGAATTAAACAAATTAAAGAAGTTGCTTTTCGTTCCCTGAGTAGCGTGTAGCGTTAATGCCATCAATCATATCAATGACAATCTCTCTCATGTTTCCAATGCATGTATTAACTTTACTTTAATGAAATTTGAATTCCACTAGAAATGGATTCCGTCGGAAGCTAGAAGCAATACATTTGCTTTCTTTTAAGTTTGGTTTCGGACCAAGCATTGAATTATGTAGGAACAATTATCAATTTGGGCTTGTAGCAATAATAGTTCAATTTTGGCCCAATAACAAGAATAATAATTCAGCCATACTTCATTGGATATCTTTGAATCAATGCTGAATAAATTCACACTTGGGCTTGCATCATTTCATTTAATTTTCGGCCCAAATGATCATAAATTGCTTCAGCCACTTGATATAGGAAACATTCAACAAGGCTGAATGCTTATAAGCATATTGGGCTTGCAATAATTTTTCTTTTCTGTTCGGCCCAATATAAACCTGCATTGCAAAATTATTTCAATCAACATTTAATCCAAACTTAATTTTGCAATTAATTATATTAATAATGTTTGATCATCACTTAATTAAAAATGGAGTTTTCCAAACTCATCAATAAGAATTAAGATGAAATATAAATCAAAAGACAGGAATATATTTTTTTCTGTATCCAACATTTGAAAATTTCTTCGGATGTATTAACAAATAGATGAATTAAATTTATTGTTTTTTTCCCACCTTCTGCTGAGATTTCATGATTCAAAATATCATCGCATATATAGGAAAACTCTCTACAAAAAGGGAAGAGTAGACCAGCAAGCAAATCAGAGAAAGAGAATCAGATTCTTCATCGTTTAGTCTTGTCTCGATACAACTGCAAAGTTTTTCTCTTTTTCACTTGTGTCACTTTGTTTATCATTCTCTTTCTGCAATTCTTTTAAACAAAGAGTGATTTATCCTAGGCTAGGTAAAAAGACTTGTTCTGTTGTTCTTAGGTTGTGCTGTTTAAGAAGTTTGTGTTTCTGTGAGAAATTGTTTGTAATAAACATTGATATAATGAAACATCTCTCTTTGGTTGTGGATTGGATGTAGACTCATTGTTGGAGTTGAACCAGTATAAATTTGTTGTGCCTCTTTTTTCTAACTCTCTCTTTGCATATTTTGATCATCTTGCATTAATAGATTCTGCTGTATACTTAAGATACTTAACTATATTCATATTGCACAGTCATTTGTGATATTATTTAAAGAGACTGGCAATTATGATTTTATTGAGCAAGAAAGTTTTTTAATGGTATTTGATTCAATCCCCTTCTCAATACTATCAATTGCTTTCTATGTTGGAATATCCGTAAGCTAATGAAGTCCTTTAATGAATAAATAATAAGGAATGGATTAACAAATTTTGCATTATGGAGGACCAAATAATTTTTACACATTTAATATGTCAAAAGCTATACATTTGCATCTCTTCTATAATTTATCTTGGAGCATCTTTCAAAGAGAAATTATATTAACTGTTTGTTATTTGTGTTGAATAAATATTTTAACTTCCAACTCTTCATAAAAATAAATAGACATTATGGTATTTCTTAGAAGGTATGTGTTTGTTATCAGAAATTGTAAAGAAAGTGAAACTGCGCATAATAACTATTTAGTTGCTTAGTTGATACTCCTAACTTGTAAGAGAAAGACATAACAAGACCAGATATCCTTAGCAGATAGCAACATAAGTAATTAATAACAGAAAAAAGTAAGGAATCCGAACTCGAAATTATATAACATTGCAGAACTTTGACAAGTGAGAACACAATCAATTAAGTGGTATGGGGAAAATTTATTAACTAATAAACAAGATAATATTATACATGATAAAGTAGAAGTTATTTATTATTGACGAATAGACTAACATGAATATTCTTTTGTTAATTGTCATTATGCAAAGAAATTATGAGAACTACAAACTACAAAGCCTACAAAGTAAAAACATCTTTGTAAACGACTATCAGTGATTGATGGCTTATTTATTTCTTCCTTTTCTTGTTTCTACATGAAGATACGAAGGTGGCTACCATGCTTGTGGATTCTGGTGGATTGCCAAGCTTACCAGCACTGCTTTGAATATCATGTGATTTCTTAAACTTCACACCTATTCTCATGATTTAGAAAGCAAAAATAAAAAAACAAAACAAACACTACATAAGAAGACTAATAAAAATACAAAAATTATTACCATAGATAAGCTAGCTATCAACATGTGAAGGTGTGAAAGCCAATGTCTATTGCCAACAAATTATAACCTTATATTATTACCATAATACCATGATCCATGTGCAGCTTCATGCTCCTTAGTTTTATATAATTTCCACAAAGACTAGTGTCCGTTGATCATAGTGAAACCACACCACTAATATTTTTGCTATTTAACAATGTGTTGCTTCTTTCAAACAAGAATTAACAAATGGAGTTAGTGCAGAGCCAGATAAGCACTCCCCTGATACCGAATTTTTTATAGTTACCATGGAAACCGATACCACATGATATCATGTAGGATAACTTCTTTGAAGAAAACCCCTCTATTGAGTTGACTACACCCTGCAACCATTGTTCTCTTACCTTTCTCTGCAAATCCATTCATTTTCTGTTGTTGAGATCATAACATGGCTGGTGCACTTGTTGGTGGAGCTTTCCTCTCTGGCTTCATTAACGTTGTCTTTGACAGGCTCCTTACAACTGATGCTGTCAACTTGGTCTTGAGCAAGAAACTTGGTCCTGACTTGGTTGAAAGGCTGAAGACTGCTCTGTTGGGTGCTGAAGGACTTGTTGCTGATGCTGAGATGAAGCAGTTCAGTAATCCATCTGTGAGGAAGTGGCTCGATAGTCTCCGCGATGTTGTTTACTGTGCTGAGGACTTGCTGGATGCTGTCCTCCTCAAAGCCACCACTCAAAAAAATGCAAGTTCTTCCTGGTCCCTTAGCTTCTTCAGCAACCGAGATAGAGATGACATAGTAGACAAGATGGAATGGGTGGTTAGAAGAATTGAGAATCTTAGAAAACAAAAAGATTTCCTTGGTCTTGAAAAGATTCCCACTGGTAGCTCATCATGGAGGACTCCAACCAATTCTCTTGTGAGAGGGAATGTGTATGGCAGGGAGGATGACAAGAAGGCCTTAATCAAGATGCTGAATGACAACAATGAGCATCACCTGTCTGTGATAGCTATTGTTGGCATAGGTGGGGTTGGTAAAACAACTTTAGCCCAATGGCTGTACAACAATCAGGAGGAGTTCATGAAGGGATTTGATCTGAAAGCATGGGTTTACGTTTCAGACAAGTTTGAAGTTGTTGAGACTACAAGGAATGTCATAAAGCAGCTCCATGGAGGTACTTGTAGTATCGATGATTTCAATTCACTTCAAAATGCTTTGAAAGATGAATTGTCCAAGAAGAAGTTCTTTCTTGTTCATGATGATGTTTGGAGTGATGATGGTGACAAATGGAGTAATTTTATGACCCCTTTCCAATATGGGAAGAAAGGTAGTATTGTTCTTCTGACTACTCGCGGGAAAAATGTTGCTCTAGCAGTTCAGAACTGTCGCCCTTATTTTCTGAAAGGGTTGTCAGAAGACTATTGTTGGTCAGTGTTTGCTAACAATGCATCTTTTTCAGAATCAAATGGGAGTGTAGCACTTGAAGAAATAGGCAGAAAGATTGTCAAGAAGTGTGATGGCTTGCCATTAGCTGCAGAAACACTTGGTTGCTTGTTACGTACAAAGCATGATGTTGAGGAATATTCCCTTTTTGCCCGAAATTCCTCCTCCTTTAATCATTGAAATCTTGTTCTCAATAGTTTCATTAGTCAAATCAACCTTAAAATACTCAAATATACATGTGAGAAACATGTCATAAGGAAGATTAGCCTTTTTGGTACTTTTCACTGCTTCCCACATATGACGTATCATAACATAAGCAAATGAAATTTGGGAAGAAGTAAGAAGTGCAAATAAAATGACAGAATCAGAAACTGTTACTCTGTGATGAGAACCGCCTTGAGGAGTGAGAATGTGAGTGATGATACGGTGCAACAGAGAGTTTTCAGGGCCGAGTGCTCGATGAGTTGGAATTAGTCCATCCAAACCAGAGAGATTTGCACAAATGTGTTGTAAAACAGTTTGTTGTGCAATGCCTACTTGATCATCCCACTTATCAACCATGTAAACTTTTGGCCCTTCTTCTTCATATCCAAGAGTAGCGCCTATTGTTTGAGGATTGAGGGTCATGTAAACACGTTTGACATAAGAGTGAATTGAGCCATCAATCAAACGCATGTTTGCATAAAATTCCCGGACCAGCCCCGGGTACACAAGTTTCTGAATGTGAAGCAGTGGAGTCCACTTCAGAGCATCAAACATGGAAGAAAAGTTGATTCCTTTGGTTGCCAGTTTCTCAAGATTTACTAGGTATGACAGACAGAGAGGGCGTTTCAGCAAAACCTCTTTATGAAATTCATAGAAAGCACATGAGTAAAACTGTGAGGGATCAAAATGGGAGTGAGTTTTGTGAAATTTGTTCTTGAAGTCGAGAGACTCCAAATTTTCCGATTCCCTTGTTTCATGCAGAATAAAGCTTTTCGGCCTTTTCTGAGAGCTTTTTGTGGTTGAAGTAGGTCTTTTCGGCGGTGATGGTGGTGGAGAAGTATGTGATTCCTCTTCTTCTTCTTGAACGCTAGGCTCCTTGTTTTTTCCTCTCCCTGAAGATTTGTGAGCAATGACTTTGCGACGCATGGTTTCGGTCCTTTTGGAAGGAGGTGATGGAGTAGAAGAGGAGGTAGAATGAAGATGGATATGTGTATGAGTTTGAGGTGATGAGAACGGTGGGATTTTTGGAATGGGGGTTTGGCCACTTCTCTTTTGTGCCATTTTCTTTTTCATGTTAGGAGGAATGGAGGAGTTGAATATGAAAGGGTGGGAGTGCCGAATGAGATTGAGGAGAGAGGAGGTTAGTGGTGCAATTAATGAGGATTGGAGAGAGATGAAGGGGAAGTTAATAACCATAATGATGCGGTTATTAACCAAGGGGTTTTGAAAAGGTGGTTTCCTTGTTTTAAGGGATTAGATGGAGAGAGGAATTTGATTTGACAATAACCACTTCCAATGAGATTTGAAATGACACTCAAAAGATTTGATCATCATAAAATGAGAAACCAGTAAAAGTTCAATGAGGGGTCAGACTTGATTATGTGGGGCCCATTAGAAGCAAAGTCTGCGCAGCCTCCCCCTTAATCATAGCTCCTCCAGCATGCCTTGTTTTTGTCTCGTCCATTCCTACGAGATAAAACCGGACAGAATAAGAAATTCACAAATTTTCAACATGATTTAAATCAATCATTCCCAAACTTTTCCTTAACAAACAGAATCTATCTTCACAGAGGGGTTTTGTAAAAATATCAACAAGTTGTTCTTCAGATTTTACAAATTGAATATCAATAGTACCCTTTTGCACATGTTCTCTAATAAAATGATATTTAATTTCAATGTGCTTTGTTCTAGAGTGCAGAACAGGATTTTTGGAAATATTTATTGCACTCATGTTATCACAAAATAAGGGTATGCTATTGATTTTTAATTTGTAATCTTCCAATTGAGTTTTTAACCAAATTAATTGTGAACAACAAGCAGATGCGGATATATATTCTGCTTCAGCTGTGGATAGAGCCACTGTGGCTTGTTTCTTGCTTGACCACATGTTGAGTGAGCTTCCAAGGAAGCAACACATGCCCGAGGTGCTCCTTCTATCCACTCGATCTCCCGCATAATCTGCATCACAAAACCCTACTGCACAAAAATCATCAGATTTTGGATACCACAAGCCATAATCGCATGTTCCCTTAATATACCTAATGATGCGTTTAACAGCCGTTAAATGGGATTCTTTTGGGTGAGATTGAAATCTTGAACATACACCCACACTTTGAACAATATCCGGTCTAGAGGATGTAAGATACATTAGTGAACCAATCATTCCTCTATACCGTGTCTCATCCACATCTAGGCCATCATCATCCTTTTCAAGTTTAGTGTTAGGATGCATTGGTGTTCCCATTGGTTTGGAATTTTCTAAGCCAAATTTCTTTATCAATTCTTTTGCATACTTGCCTTGGTGAATAAAAGTACCACTAGGAGTTTGCTTAATTTGGAGGCCAAGAAAGAAAGTTAGCTCTCCCATTAAACTTATTTCAAACTCACTAGTCATGAGTTTTCCAAACTCTTCACACAAGGACTCATTGGCCGATCCAAACACAATATCATCCACATAAACTTGAACAAGAAGGATGTCATCATTAGAAACTTTAATGAACAAAGTAGTGTCGGTGGTTCCCCTTTGAAAATGATTTTCCAATAGGAAGGCACTAAGCCTTTCATACCAAGCTCTAGGAGCTTGTCTAAGGCCATAAAGAGCCTTTGAAAGTTTAAAAACATGATTAGGAAAATCTTTATGTTCAAAACCGGGGGGTTGAGCCGCATACACTTCTCTATCAATAAAGCCATTAAGGAAAGCACATTTAACATCCATTTGAAACATTTTGAAACCTTTATGGGCAGCATAGGCAAGAAGTAACCTAATTGCTTCCATTCTAGCTACCGGAGCAAAAGACTCATCAAAATCAATTCCCTCTTCTTGATCGTAACCTTGGGCCATGATGAGTGGATAATTTGTACGCTTTTTGGCATTGTTTTTAGCATGTTTTTAGTATGATCTAGTTAGTTTTTAGTATATTTTTATTAGTTTTTAGTTAAAATTCACTTTTCTGGACTTTACTATGAGTTTGTGTGTTTTTCTGTGATTTCAGGTATTTTCTGGCTGAAATTGAGGGACCTGAGCAAAAATCTGATTCAGAGACTGAAAAGGACTGCAGATGCTGTTGGATTCTGACCTCTCTTCACTCGAAGTGAATTTTCTAGAGCTACAGAAGCCCAATTGGCGCGCTCTCAACGGCATTGGAAAGTAGACATCTTGGGCTTTCCAGAAATATATGATAGTCCATACTTTGCCCAAGAATTGATGGCCCAAACTGGCGTTCAAAGTCACCTTCTGAAATTCTAGCGTTAAACGCCGGAACTGGCACAAGAATGGGAGTTAAACGCCCAAACTGGCACCAAAGCTGGCGTTTAACTCCAAGAGGAGTCTCTACATGAAAAATGCTTCATTGCTCAGCCCAAGCACACTCCAAGTGGGCCCGGAAGTGGATTTTTATGTCATTTACTCATCTCTGTAAACCTTAGGCTACTAGTTCTCTATAAGTAGGACCTTTTACTATTGTATTTTCATCTTTTGATCTTTTGATCTTTTGATCTTGGGACATCTAGTTCTTAGATCATTGGGAGGTTGGCCTCACGGCCATGCCTAGACCTTGTTCTTATGTATTTTCAACGGTGGAGTTTCTACACACCATAGATTAAGGTGTGGAGCTCTGCTGTACCTCGAGTATTAATGCAATTACTATTGTTCTTCCATTCAATTCCGCTTGTTCTTGTTCTAAGATATCACTTGTTCTTCAACTTGATGAATGTGATGATCCGTGACACTCATCATCATTCTCACCTATGAACGTGTGCCTGACAACCACCTCCGTTCTACCTTAGATTGGGTGAATATCTCTTGGATTCCTGATTGCACGATGCATGGTTGATCGCCTGACAACCGAGTGCTCGCCTGACAAACGAGCCAGCCATTCCGTGAGATCAGAGTCTTCGTGGTATAGGCCAGAACTGATGGCGGCATTCAAGAGAATCCGGAAGGTCTAACCTTGTCTGTGGTATTCTGAGTAGGATTCAATGATTGAATGACTGTGACGTGCTTCAAACTCCTGAAGGCGGGGCGTTAGTGACAGACGCAAAAGAATCACTGGATTCTATTCCGGCCTGATCGAGAACCGACAGATGGATAGCCGTGCCGTGACAGGGTGCGTTGAACATTTCCACTGAGAGGATGGGAGGTAGCCACTGACAACGGTGAAACCCTTGCTTAAGCTTGCCATGGAAAGGAGTAAGAAGGATTGGATGAAGGCAGTAGGAAAGCAGAGAGACGGAAGGGAAGGCATCTTCATACGCTTATCTGAAATTCCTACCAATGAATTACATAAGTATCTCTATCTTTATCTTCATGTTTTATGCGTTTATCACCATGCCTATTTGAGTTTGCCTGACTAAGATTTACAAGATGACCATAGCTTGCTTCATACCAACAATCTCCGCGGGATCGACCCTTACTCGCGTAAGGTTTATTACTTGGACGACCCAGTGCACTTGCTGGTTAGTTGTGCGAAGTTGTGTTAATGCCATGGTATGGAACACCAAGTTTTTGGGGTTCATTACCGGGGATTATGAGAGTTGTGAAAAGTATTGTTCACAATTTCGCGCACCAAGTTTTTGGCGCCGTTGCCGGGGATTGTTCGAGTTTTGAGCAAGCTTTTGGTCCGGTGACATCAGTGCCAAAATTCGGCAACAGCACCAAGTTTTTGGCGCTGTTGCCGGGGATTGTTTGAGTTTGGACAACTGACGGTTCATCTTGTTGCTTAGATTAGGTATTTTTTTTCGGAATTCTTGAAGATGAATTCTAGAGTTTCATGATGATTTGTTGAAGTCTGGCTGGCTGTGAAGCCATGTCTAATTTCATTGGACCGAGGTTTCAACTTATCATCACAAGAGTTTGTTGATTTCTATCAATCTTGCTTTTGGAGCAGTGATCTGCTAAGGCTTGGCTGGCCTTTGGCCATGTCTAGTGTTTTGGACCGAAGCTTTCTTTGAATGCTTGGCTGGCTATGAAGCCATGTCTAATTCCTGGACCGGAGTCTTAGACTAGCATTGCACTGATTCCTGGAATTCTCATTAAGAATTTTGATACCTTTATTTTCTTTTCCACTTAATTTTCAAAAATCCAAAAAAATTACAAAATCATAAAAACCAAAAATATTGCATGTTTCTTGTTTGAGTCTAGTGTCTCATCTTAAGTTTAGTGTCAATTGCATGCATTCATTCATGTGTCTTAAGGATCTTCAAGTAATTCTTGATGATTTCTTACTCTGATCTTTGAATTCTCTTGACTTGAGTGTTTATGTGTCTCATATGCATTCTCAGTAGTGTCAGTAGTATACAAACTGCTAAGTTTGGTGTCTTGCATGCATTGTTATTTGATTTTAGTTGCATCTTGATTATTCTTTATTATAAAAAAATCCAAAAATATTTTTAATTTGTGTCTTCTCAAGTCAATAATACAGAGAATTGAAGATTCAGAACATTCAGCAGAGGAATTGCACAGAAAAGGCTGGGCGTTCAAAACGCCCAGTGAAGAAGGATAGACTGGCGTTTAAACGCCAGCCAGGGTACCTGGTTGGGCGTTTAACGCCCAAAAGGGTATAGTTTTGGGCGTTAAACGCCAGAATGTGCACCATTCTAGGCGTTTAACGCCAGGATGGCACTAGAGGGAAGATTTTGTTTTCAAATCAGATTTTTTTTTCAGTTTTCAAAGTTTTTCAAAATCAAATCTTTTTCAAATCATATCTTTTCAATCAAATCTCTTTCAAAATCAATTTCTTTCTATTTTTAAAAATACTTGCTAATTAATTAATGATTTGATTCAACATTTCAAGTATGTTGCCTTTTCTATTGAGAAAGGTTTAATGTCTGAATCATATCTTTTCTTGATAGCCAAGTCATTAATTCTAAAATCAAATCTTTTTAAAAATGTTTTTCAAATCATATCTTCTCAATCACATTTTCTTAAAATCAATCATATCTTCTTAACCACATCTTTTTCAAAATAGTTTTCAATCAAATCCTTTTGATTTCTAATTTCAAAATCTTTTTCAAAAATCACTTGATTTCTTTTCTATTCATGGTTTTCGAAAATCAATTAGTGTTTTTTAAAATGTTTTCAAAATGTTTTACTTAATTTTCGAAAATTACTTCCCTTCTTCTCACATCCTTCTATTTATGGACTAACACTATTCCTTAATGCAAAATTCGAACTCCATCTTCTTTGATAAGTTCGAATTTTCTACCTCTGCCTTCTATTTTTCTTTTTCTCTGACACCTCAAGGAATCTCTATACTGTGACATAGAGGATTCCATATTTCCTTGTTTTCTTCTCCTTCATATGAGCAGGAGCAAAGACAAAAGCATTCTTGTTGAGGCTGATCCTGAACCTGAAAGGACCTTGAAGCGAAAGCTAAGAGAAGCCAAGGCACAATTCTCTGTAGAGGACCTAATAGAAATCTTCAAGGAAGAAGAACCCATGGCAGCCGAAAATAACAACAATGCCAACAATGCAAGGAAGGTGCTGGGTGACTTTACTGCACCTACTCCCGACTTCTATGGGAGAAGCATCTCTATCCCTGCCATTGGAGCAAACAACTTTGAGCTTAAGCCTCAATTAGTTTCTCTAATGCAACAGAATTGCAAGTTTCATGGACTTCCATTGGAAGATCCTCATCAGTTTTTAGCTGAATTCTTGCAAATCTGTGACACTGTCAAGACTAATGGGGTTGACCCTGAGGTCTACAGACTCATGCTATTCCCTTTTGCTGTAAGAGACAGAGCTAGGACATGGTTGGATTCTCAACCTAAAGAAAGCCTGGACTCTTGGGAAAAGCTAGTCAATGCCTTCTTGGCAAAGTTCTTTCCACCTCAAAAATTGAGTAAGCTTAGAGTGGAAGTCCAAACCTTCAGACAGAAGGAAGGAGAATCCCTCTATGAAGCTTGGGAAAGATACAAACAATTAATCAGAAAGTGCCCTTCTGATATGCTTTCTGAATGGAGCATCATAGGTATTTTCTATGATGGTCTCTCTGAACTATCCAAAATGTCTTTGGATAGCTCTGTTGGAGGATCTCTTCATCTGAAGAAGACGCCCACAGAAGCTCAAGAGCTGATTGAAATGGTTGCAAATAACCAATTCATGTACACTTCCGAAAGAAATCCTGTGAACAATGGGACTAGTCAGAAGAAAGGAGTTCTTGAGATTGACACTCTGAATGCCATATTGGCTCAGAACAAAATATCGACCCAACAAGTCAATATAATTTCTCAAAGTCTGTCTGGAATGCAAAATGCACCAAGCAGTACTAAGGAAGCTTCATCTGAGGAAGAAGCTTATGATCTTGAGAACCCTTCAATGGAAGAGGTGAATTACATGGGAGAACCCTATGGAAACACCTATAATCCTTCATGGAGAAATCATCCAAATCTCTCATGGAAGGATCAATAGAGACCTCAACAAGGTTTCAACAATAATAATGGTGGAAGAAACAGGTTTAGCAATGGCAAGCCTTTTCCATCATCTTCTCAACAACAGACAGAGAGTTCTAAGCAGAATACCTCTGACTTAGCAACCATGGTCTCTGATCTAATCAAAACCACTCAAAGTTTCATGACTGAAACAAGGTCCTCCATTAGAAATTTGGAGGCACAAGTGGGTTAGCTGAGCAAGAAAATTACTGAACTCCCTCCTAGTACTCTTCCAAGCAATACAGAAGAAAATCCAAAAGGAGAGTGCAAGGCCATCAACATGGCCGAATTTTGGGAGGAAGGAGAGGCAGTGAACGCCACTGAGGAAGACCTCAATGGACGTCCACTGGCCTCCAATGAGTTCCCCAATGAGGAACCATGGGAATCTGAGGCTCAAAATGAGACCATAGAGATTCCATTGGACTTACTTCTGCCATTCATGAGCTCTGATGAGTATTCTTCCTCTGAAGAGGATGAGTATGTCACTGAAGAGCAAGTTGCTAAATACCTTGGAGCAATCATGAAGCTAAATGACAAGTTATTTGGAAATGAGACTTCGGAGGATGAACCCCCTCTGCTCACCAAAGAACTGAATGACTTGTCTAGGCAGAAATTACCTCAAAAGAGACAGGATCCTGGGAAGTTCTCAATACCTTGTACCATAGGCACCATGACCTTCAAGAAGGCCTTGTGTGACTTAGGGTCAAGTGTGAACCTCATGCCTCTCTCTGTAATGGAGAAGCTAGGGATCTTTGAGGTGCAAGCTGCAAAAATCTCACTAGAGATGGCAGACAATTCAAGAAAACAAGCTTATGGACTTGTAGAGGATGTTCTGGTAAAAGTTGAAGACCATTACATCCCTACTGATTTCATAGTCCTAGAGACTGGAAAATGCATGGATGAATCCATCATCCTTGGCAGACCCTTCCTAGCCACAGCAAAGGCTGTGATTGATGTTGCTAGAGGAGAGTTGATCATTCAAGTGAATGAAGAATCCTTGGTGTTTAAGGCTCAAGGATATCCCTCTGTCATCATGGAGAGGAAGCATGAAGAGCTCCTCTCAAAACAAAGCCAAACAGAGCCCCCACAGTCAAACTCTAAGTTTGGTGTTGGGAGGCCACAACCAAACTCTAAGTTTGGTGTTGAACCCCCACATTCAAACTCTAAGTTTGGTGTTGGGAGGTTCCAACATGGCTCTGAGTATCTGTGAGGCTCCATGAGAGCCCTCTGTCAAGCTACTGACATTAAAGAAGCGCTTGTTGGGAGGCAACCCAATGTTATATTTTATCTATTTTCTTTTGTTATTTTATCTTTTTTGTAGGATGATGATCATGAGAAGTCACAAAATCAATGAAAAAAGCAAAAACAGAATGAAAAACAGGAAGAAAAATAGCACACCCTGGAGGAGAGCGTGCTGGCGTTTAAACGCCAGTGAGGCTAGCTGTTTGGCGTTTAACGCCCAGTCTGGCACCATTCTGGGCGTTTAACACCAGAAAGGGGCACCAGACTGGCGTTAAACGCCAGAAAAGGGCAAGAAGCTGGCGTTAAACGCCAGAAATGGGCACCAGCCCGGCATTTAACGCCAGAAATGGCTAAAAACGCATTTTTGCATGCCATTTGGTGCAGGGATGACTTTTCCTTGACACCTCAGGATCTGTGGACCCCACAGGATCCCCACCTACCCCACCACTCTCTCTCTTCTTCACCCATTCACCAATCACCTCAACACCTCTTCCCCAAAAACCCTTCACCTATCAAATCCCATCTTTCTCTTCACCACTCACATCCATCCTTCATAAAACCCCACCTACCTCACTATTCAAATTCAAACCATTTTCCCACCCAAACCCATCCTCACTTGACCGAACCCTACCCTTCCCCCCTCCTATATAAACCCTTTTTCGCTCCATCATTTTCACACAACCTAAACACTACTTCTTCCCCCTTTTTGGCCGATCACAAAAGCCATTCCCTTCTTCCTCATTTCTTCTTCTTCTACTCTCTTCTTTTTTCTTTTGCTCGAGGACGAGCAAACCTTTTAAGTTTGGTGTGGTAAAAGCATTGTTTTTTGTTTTTCCATAACCATTTATGGCATCCAAGGCCGGAGAAACCTCTAGAAAGAGGAAAGGGAAGGCAAAAGCTTCCACCTCCGAGTCATGGGAGATGGAAAGATTCATCTCAAGGGTGCATCAAGACCACTTCTATGAAGTTGTGGCCTTGAAGAAGGTGATCCCCGAGGTCCCTTTTTCACTCAAAAAGGGTGAATATCCGGAGATCCGACATGAGATCCGAAGAAGAGGTTGGAAAGTTCTTACCAACCCCATTCAACAAGTCGGAATCTTAATGGTTCAAGAGTTCTATGCCAATGCATGGATCACCAAGAACCATGATCAAAGTGTGAACCC
The DNA here is from genome assembly GCF_003086295.3 of Arachis hypogaea. Classification (NCBI taxonomy): domain Eukaryota; kingdom Viridiplantae; phylum Streptophyta; class Magnoliopsida; order Fabales; family Fabaceae; genus Arachis; species Arachis hypogaea. The sequence goes on along the minus strand of NC_092037.1, from coordinate 17,152,513 downwards.
GGACCCAAAGAATTGGCTTACTATGGTTCGGGGGAAATACTTGGATTTTAGTCCGGAAAGTGTAAGGTTGGCATTCAATTTGCCCATGATGCAAGGAGATGAACATCCTTACACTAGAAGGGTCAACTTTGATCAAAGGTTGGACCAAGTCCTCACAGTCATATGTGAAGAGGGTGCCCAATGGAAGAGAGATTCAAGAGGAAAGCCGGTTCAATTGAGAAGGCATGACCTCAAACCCGTGGCTAGAGGATGGTTAGAGTTTATACAACGCTCAATCATTCCCACTAGCAACCGGTCCGAAGTTACCATAGACCGGGCTATAATTATTCATAGCATCATGATTGGAGAAGAAATAGAAGTTCATGAGGTCATAGCCCAAGAACTTTATAAGGTGGCGGACAAGTCCTTTACCTTGGCAAGGTTAGCCTTTCCTCATCTCATTTGTCACCTCTGTTATTCGGTTGGAGTTGACATAGAGGGAGACATCCCCATTGATGAGGACAAGCCCATCACTAAGAAGAGGATGGAGCACACAAGAGACCCCACTCATCATGAGATCCCTGAGATTCCTCAAGGGATGCATTTTCCTCCACAAAACTATTGGGAGCAACTAAACACCTCCCTAGGAGAATTGAGTTCCAACATGGGACAACTAAGGGTGGAGCACCAAGAACACTCCATCATCCTCCATGAAATTAGAGAAGATCAAAGAATCATGAGGGAGGAGCAACAAAGACAAGGAAGAGACATTAAGGAGCTCAAACACTCCATAGGATCTTCAAGAAGAAGAACAAGCTGCCATCACTAAGGTGGACCCGTTCTTTAATTTCCTTGTTCTTCATTTTTCTGTTTTTCGAATTTTAGTGCTTATGTTTATCTATGTTTGTGTCTTGTGATCATTAGTGTCTTAGTGTCTATGCCTTAAAGTTATGAATGTCCTATGAATCCATCACCTTTCTTAAATGAAAAATGTTCTTAATTGAAAAAGAAAAGAATTGCATGAATTTTGAATTTTATAACAGTTTAATTATTTTGATGTGGTGGCAACACTTTTGTTTTCTAAATGTATGCTTAAACAGTGCATATGTCTTTTAAATTTGTGGTTCATGAATGTTGGCTCTTGAAAGAATGATGAAAAAGGAGACATGTTACTGAGGATCTGAAAAATCATAAAAATGATTCTTGAAGCAAGAAAAAGCAGTGAATATAAAAAAAAGAAAAAAAACGAAAAAAAACGGAAAAAAAGAAGGAAACGAAAAAAAGAGAAAAAAAAAAGAAAAAGAAAGAAATAGAGTTGTGATCCAAGGCAAAAAGAGTGTGCTTAAGAACCCTGGACACCTCTAGTTGGGGACTCTAGCAAAGCTGAGTCACAATCTGAAAAGGTTCACCCAATTATGTGTCTGTGGCATGTACGTATCCGGTGGTAATACTGGAAGACAGAGTGCTTTGGGCCACGGCCAAGACTCAATAAATAGCTATGTTCAAGAATCATCATACTTAACTAGGAGAATCAATAACACTATCTGGATTCTGAGTTCCTAAAGAAGCCAATCATTCTGAATTTCAAAGGATAGAGTGAGATGCCAAAACTGTTCAGAGGCAAAAAGCTAAAAGCCCCGCTCATCTGATTAATACTGATCTTCATAGATATTTTTGGAATTCACTGCATATTCTCTTCTTTTTATCTTATATGATTTTCAGTTGCTTGAGGACAAGCAACAATTTAAGTTTGGTGTTGTGATGAGCGGATAATTTGTACGCTTTTTGGCATTGTTTTTAGCATGTTTTTAGTATGATCTAGTTAGTTTTTAGTATATTTTTATTAGTTTTTAGTTAAAATTCACTTTTCTGGACTTTACTATGAGTTTGTGTGTTTTTCTGTGATTTCAGGTATTTTCTGGCTGAAATTGAGGGACCTGAGCAAAAATCTGATTCAGAGACTGAAAAGGACTGCAGATGCTGTTGGATTCTGACCTCTCTTCACTCGAAGTGAATTTTCTAGAGCTACAGAAGCCCAATTGGCGCGCTCTCAACGGCATTGGAAAGTAGACATCTTGGGCTTTCCAGAAATATATGATAGTCCATACTTTGCCCAAGAATTGATGGCCCAAACTGGCGTTCAAAGTCACCTTCTGAAATTCTAGCGTTAAACGCCGGAACTGGCACAAGAATGGGAGTTAAACGCCCAAACTGGCACCAAAGCTGGCGTTTAACTCCAAGAGGAGTCTCTACATGAAAAATGCTTCATTGCTCAGCCCAAGCACACTCCAAGTGGGCCCGGAAGTGGATTTTTATGTCATTTACTCATCTCTGTAAACCTTAGGCTACTAGTTCTCTATAAGTAGGACCTTTTACTATTGTATTTTCATCTTTTGATCTTTTGATCTTTTGATCTTGGGACATCTAGTTCTTAGATCATTGGGAGGTTGGCCTCACGGCCATGCCTAGACCTTGTTCTTATGTATTTTCAACGGTGGAGTTTCTACACACCATAGATTAAGGTGTGGAGCTCTGCTGTACCTCGAGTATTAATGCAATTACTATTGTTCTTCCATTCAATTCCGCTTGTTCTTGTTCTAAGATATCACTTGTTCTTCAACTTGATGAATGTGATGATCCGTGACACTCATCATCATTCTCACCTATGAACGTGTGCCTGACAACCACCTCCGTTCTACCTTAGATTGGGTGAATATCTCTTGGATTCCTGATTGCACGATGCATGGTTGATCGCCTGACAACCGAGTGCTCGCCTGACAAACGAGCCAGCCATTCCGTGAGATCAGAGTCTTCGTGGTATAGGCCAGAACTGATGGCGGCATTCAAGAGAATCCGGAAGGTCTAACCTTGTCTGTGGTATTCTGAGTAGGATTCAATGATTGAATGACTGTGACGTGCTTCAAACTCCTGAAGGCGGGGCGTTAGTGACAGACGCAAAAGAATCACTGGATTCTATTCCGGCCTGATCGAGAACCGACAGATGGATAGCCGTGCCGTGACAGGGTGCGTTGAACATTTCCACTGAGAGGATGGGAGGTAGCCACTGACAACGGTGAAACCCTTGCTTAAGCTTGCCATGGAAAGGAGTAAGAAGGATTGGATGAAGGCAGTAGGAAAGCAGAGAGACGGAAGGGAAAGCATCTTCATACGCTTATCTGAAATTCCTACCAATGAATTATATAAGTATCTCTATCTTTATCTTCATGTTTTATGCGTTTATCACCATGCCTATTTGAGTTTGCCTGACTAAGATTTACAAGATGACCATAGCTTGCTTCATACCAACAATCTCCGTGGGATCGACCCTTACTCGCGTAAGGTTTATTACTTGGACGACCCAGTGCACTTGCTGGTTAGTTGTACGAAGTTATGTTAATGCCATGGTATGGAACACCAAGTTTTTGGGGTTCATTACCGGAGATTATGAGAGTTGTGAAAAGTATTGTTCACAATTTCGCGCACCAGGCCACTAATCTAGCCTTGTTACGAACAACTTGTCCGTCCTCACCAAGTTTATTTTTAAATACCCATTTAGTACCCGTTACCTTCTTGTCAAACTGAGCAAGCTCCTCTTGCATGGCCTTGACCCACGATGGATCTTCAAGAGCTTGTTTGACATTGTTTGGCTCCATTTGTGACAAAAGAGCAAAGTTGCTAGGTTCGGTTTGCCTTTTGGTGGAGGATCTTATGGTTATACCTTGAGAGGGATCACCAATGATGAAGTCATGAGGATAACCCCTCATAGACTTCCATTCTCTAGGCTTTCGGACAGGTGTAGAGCTTTGATGAGCTTCCGGTGGTCTCACTGTTTCAGTTGCTCGTTCTTGCTCAGGAGACAAAATGGAAATGTCTCCTCCAATCTGACCAGATAAAACCGGGCTGACAGATTCTTCATTTTGCACAGTTTTGGGATTTTCTTTACTCGTTCCATCCTCTTCATAATCTGAGTCATTATCCTTTACAATACTGGGAATTGAGTTAGAATCACAAAAGGTAACATGTATGGATTCCTCTATGGTTCTATGTTCTTTGAGATAAACTCTATAGGCCTTGCTTGTGGTGGAATATCCAACAAACATTCCTTCATAGGATTTTGGATCAAATTTTCCAAGGTTTTCCTTATTGTTAAGTACAAAGCATTTGCATCCAAAAACATGAAAGTACTTAAGGTTTGGAGGGGTTCCCTTCCAAAGCTCATAAGGAGTTTTCTTTAACCCTTTTCTAATGATTGTTCTATTCAAAATATAACATGCTGTGTTCACAGCTTCAGCCCATAAGAATTTGGGAATTTCATTCTCACATAGCATGGCCCTAGTCATTTCTTGAAGGCTTCGATTCCTTCTTTCAACCACCCCATTTTGTTGGGGGGTTCTAGGGCATGAAAAATTATGAGAAATCCCTAAGTCATCACAGAATTTTTCAAAGTCTTGATTTTCAAATTCTCTTCCGTGATCACTTCTCAAATGGGCAATTTTCAAATCCTTTTCATTTTGAATTTTCTTACAAAGGGTGGAGAAGGCACAAAATGCATCATTCTTATGAGCAAGGAAAAGTACCCAACCAAACCTAGAGTAATCATCTACCACCACAAGACCATAGTGTTTACCTCCTAAACTTTGACTTCTAGTAGGACCAAAAAGATCAATATGTAACATTTCCAATGGCCTTTTGGTTGAGATTCCATCTTTTGATTTAAAAGAGGATTTTACTTGTTTTCCCAATTGGCAAGCATCACAAGTAAGATCCTTATCAAACTTGATGTTTGGAATTCCTCTAACCAAATTCTTTTTGACTAGCTTAGAAATTTGGTACATGCTAGCATGGCCCAACTTTCTATGCCAAAGCCATTTTTCAGATTCAAGAGAGGCGAAGCATGTTACATTTTGTTCCTTTAAATCCTCAAGAGTTAATCCATACACATTATTACATCTTTTAGCTTCAAATAGAACATCCCCAGTTTTCTCACAAACTACTAAGCAAACAAGCTTCTTAAAAATAACTTCAAAGCCCAAATCACACAATTGACTAACACTAAGCAAGTTATGTTTCAAGCCATGTACAAGAAGGACATCATTTATACAAGATGAGAGATTTTTACCCACTTTCCCAACAGCCACTATTTTTCCTTTTGCATCATCACCGAATGTGACAAATCCTCCATCATATTCATCAAGCTTTATGAAGAAGGTTGTCTTTCCGGTCATATGCCTAGAGCATCCGCTATCCATGTACCACATATTTTCTTTCTTCTTGGATGCTAGGCATACCTACAAAATGAACTCAAGTGACCTTAGGTATCCAAATTTTCTTGGATCCTTTCACGTTAAACCATCTCTTATGTCCCAAATCATTGTAATCAAAAACAACTTTGTAAACTTTGTCACCAATCATTCTTTCACCAAAGAAACATTAAACTGGAAAATGACCACTTCGGTTACATAGTCTACAAAATCTTGGAGTTGCTGTTTTGTTAAAGTGAGTTGGGTCTTGATATTTTACATCATTTGAAGATGAAGCAATGTTTTCAAAATGTGATTTTTCAGATTTATAAAATCCCAACCCAGCTTTATCATAAAGAGGTTTTTGACTAGCCAAGATTTGGTTCAAATTTTCAGAACTTTGGGTGAACTTAGCTAAGTCTTCTTTAAGTCTTTTAACCTCTTTGAGCAACTTTTCATTTTGCTTAAAACAGTTCACATATGCAAGAACAGAATGGTCACTTTCACAGCTTCTAACTTGGGCTTTTAACTGCTTATTTTCTTCCACAAGATCACAAGCAGTTTCGACCTCTCTTAGTTTTTCTTTGAGGAAATCATGTTCAGCTTTAAGAATGAAATTTTGTTGTTCAAGATCTTGATTCTCAGTTAGAAAACATCTTATTTTTTCAGAAAGGTGATCTATCATAAGATGAAGGTCTTCAGTGTTAGAGTTTTGAAAGGATACCTGCTCTACCTCATTTGCCATGAGACAAGGTTGTGACTTAGTCTCAGATTCTTCATCATCATCATCTGAGTCATTTTCCAAGTCTTCCCATGAAGCCATCAATCCCTTTTTCTTTTCCCTTTTTGGCTTTTCTTCCCTTTTTAACTTGGGACAATCAGATTTGAAATGCCCATTTTCCTTGCAATTGTAACAGATTACTTTGCTAAGGTCCTTTTTCATCTTCCTTGAGCTGCTGCCTTTGCCTCTGAGTTTCACCATTTTCCTGAATTTTTTTGCAAACAACACAAACTCATTTTCAGAAGAATTATCACTGGATTCATCATCCAGAGGGTTAGTCACAGAAGAAAAAGCAATTCCTTTCTTTTTTGAGTTTTTTTTCAAATAACTGTTTTCAAAAGCTAGAAGATTTCCTCTCAAATCATCAAGTGTCATGGAATCAAGATTACTGCTCTCAGAAATAATTAAAGCTTTTGTTTCCCACTCTTTAGTGAGACATCTCAGCACTCTTCTCACAAGCACAGAATCAGAATGTGTAATTCCCAGAACATCTAAGCCAACAATGATAGTGTTGAACCGTTCGAACAGCTCATCAATGGATTCTCCTTCCTTCATTGTAAACATTTCATATTCTCTATTCAACATATCTGTCCGAGTCTTCTTTACAATAGTGGTTCCTTCATGAGTGATTTGTAGCTTGTCCCAGATTTCCTTTGCCGTTATGCATCGTGATACCCATCGGTACTCCTCAAAGCTGATAGCACAGTTGAGCAGGTTTACTGCCTTGGCATTTAATTCTACCTTCTTTCTATCTTCCTCGGTCCATCTTGCTTCTGGTTTGAGAGAGACTACCCCTTCAGCACTTGTGGTAGTTGGAAATTGAGGCCCTTCAAGAATAATCTTCCAAAGTCTGTAATCTACAGCTTGTACAAATATCTTCATCCTCTCCTTCCAATAGGTATAATTTTTCCCATTGAAAATAGGAGGTCTGTTGCTTGATTGTCCTTCGGTCAGATTATAGGACACCACATTTGCGCCACTGTTCTCCGCCATGAGGATCTTTACTCCAAGCTGCAAAGCTTGATCTCTTTGAGACCAAGCTCTGATACCAATTGATGGTTTTAGTGGCTAAGAGAAGGGGGGTTGAATCTTAGCCCCTTTTTTTGCTTGCAACACTTGCTGGACTCAGAAAAGACTTTTCTGTTTTTATCTTGTCCCTAGCCACGAGACATTTTCATTTTGCTTGTCACTTGACACGAGACATTTTTGATTTTTCATCTGAACAGTAAAAACAGAATTGAAGTAGGAAGAGAGAGAGAAGATTACACCCAGATATATCCTGGTTCAGCTGCTAAGTGCAGTGCAGCCTACATCCAGTCTCCATCACAACAATGATGGAATTTCACTATAATCATCCAGATTACAAGTTTTAAAGTGCTAACCCAACTTACAAGGGGATTCCCACAGAATCATGAAACACAACACAGATGTACAAAGGAACTCTAAGACATCTATGGCTTTTTCTTTTAATTTTGCACTCTCTGCCTTTTTCCGCTCTATGGCTTTTTCTTACAAACCTCACTGTTTGCCTTTTTCCATGAGACTCAAGACATGACAAAATTAAACAGAAAAATACAAAACAGAAAACATTGAAGGAGAAGAAGAACTGCTAGCTTAGGTAGCTCTGAGAACTCTGTGCCTTGCACTCTCAAATCTTACTCCTTGAATCAAACCATGACTGTTCACCCCTTTTATAGAGAAGTGAAGCCTTCACGGTTGAAACACAAACCCGAGCTCAGCTTCTTTTCCTTCACAAAAAAACCGGTTCGGCCACAAATAGAGAAGAGGTAACTTATGCAAAAACCAACATGCAAATACCTCTAGTCCTTCCTTGGTCATCACTCTTCATCAATCCGAGCACTCCATCCTTGGCTTCCTCTCCAAGATGGATTTCTGGCCCTTGATGCTTCATGATGATGATGACTTCATCTGCTTCAATCTCTGCCTTCAACCATCACTTCGCCACTCTAGCTACTCCCTGTGGTGGTTGAGCAGAATCAAAGACAAGCCACGCCTCCAAGATCTTCCTTGCTGGCCGAATCTTCATCCTTCCTTTTGAGTAAGAAGGATCCGAGATTACCTCACCAAATCTTACCAGATTAGGTGATAATCTCAACCACAGCTCATTTTTATTTTAGTATGTTTTCTTGCCATCATTAGCTTGATGGTCTTGATGCATGCTTTCCTTTCCTTTTGGTAGCTCCAAGTAGCTTCCATGGATTCCTGGTTAATAACCGAAGAAGGAAGAAGAAAGAGATGAGAGAGAAGAGAGAAAATATTCAATGGATTTAAACAATAATCAATGAACAAAGAGAGAGAGTAAAAGTGAATTCAAGTTTCCCACTTCCCTTTGTTGAGTAGCGTGTAGTGTCATAATAGCCATCAAATCAATCTTCTCTCTCTTTCTTATGTTTCCAATGCATTAATTAAATTTGAAATCCTTCAAAATAATGAAGTGGAATCCGTTGGAAGCATTTAGGCATTTCATTTGCTTCATGGATTCGAATAAGGCATGGAAACATTCATCAACATTGGGCTTGGAAGCAATAGATTTCATTTTGGCCCAATATCATTTTCTTTTCGGACCATAGCATGCATAAACACATTGGACTATTGAATTTTGGTCCACTAAAAGCATTTGCTTTCCTGGTAAAAATTGGAACATGCACAAAACAAATTGAAAGCATGTAACACACTTGGGCTTAGAGCAATCAAAATCATTTGGGCCCTAGTAACATCAAATCATCCATATTCATCATATATTATCAAAACCAAAGGCTGAATGTATTTTGGGCTTGCACCAGAAAATTGTTTTCGGCCCAATATATAAAACCTGCAACAAAATTATTAATCAATATTAAATAAATATCAAATTAATAATTTTGTAATTAATTGTTTTAATAATGTTTAGTCATCACAAATATTAGTTTAGAGTTTTCCAAACTCATCAATCTCCCCCTTGATGACAAACATTATTAAAATTGAAATGAAGAAAAATTTAAAAGTTGAGTATGAGTACTCCCTTTGAAGATTTGTATTTCTCCCCCTTTCAAATTATCACATGGCTCCCCCTTGATGTATGCTTATTTTACCAAGGGAAGCACTAAACCTGTGACATAATCAAGCTTCAAAATAACAATGTTATTTAGCATATTTATACATGATGCTAAATGCTTGATTTATGAGCAGTTTTAATTGATAATCAAAACTCATTTGATATCATAAACTGATTTACTGCTCAACATATTACAAACAAAAAGTATCCAAACATTTTCCTGTTTAATATATCAGAGCAAAACAATATAAAGGAAAATATTTGTAGAACAAAATAAGGCAGTTTTTGGTACTTTATACAATTTAAAGGAACTGCCAAAAATACATTTTCAATCCAACAAGTTTATCAATGATGAATCAACAGCCAGGCATAAAAAAAATCAAGCATAATTATAAACCAGATGTCAAATGAAAATTAACTAATCATGATAAACTAAATGTAGTTTGAGCAATGCAAAATTTTATCATCAACCAACATGCATTTTTCGAACAAGGGTGATCATGAATTTTCAATTTGAAAATTTCATCCCTGTTCTTATCCCCTGTTTTTCTTTGTTTCCAATTTCAATTTTGGAAATTGATTTTTCTCCCCCTTTTGTCATCATGGGGGCACCTGCACAAAATATGATTAACAGAGCAAAATATTCATAACAGAGTAACTAGAATGTATCAAAGTATCACAAAGCAGTGAGTATCAAGTCATGCTTATACAAAAAATAGATTGAGCCTAATGAAGCCAATATCAAATAAAAGTAAACAGCAGCCATCAATCATCAGAAAGATTGAATTCTGAACCGGAATCAGCTTCAAAATCCCCTGTGCCCATTTCATCATCAAAGCTCTTTATCATGAAGCCAACTCAATCATGACATTTCTTCCAGGCCCTTTCCTGTTCATATTCCAATTTTCTGGCATTCTTGTGGGATTTGAACATTAACTTGGACATGTTGCGCATCTCATTGAGAACCTCCCGGATGGATGCAGTAACATTTGAGGGCTCTGGATGGCTCTCCAGATCACTGAGAGATGGTTCAGAGGGAACAGATTTCTTTCCCTTTTTGCCCGAAATTCCTCCTCCTTTAATCATTGAAATCTTGTTCTCAACAATTTCATTAGTCAAATCAACCTTAAAATACTCAAATATACATGTGAGAAACATGCCATAAGGAAGATTAGCCTTTTTGGTACTTTTCACTGCTTCCCACATATGACGTATCATAACATAAGCAAATGAAATTTGGGAAGAAGTAAGAAGTGCAAATAAAATGACAGAATCAGAAACTGTTACTCTGTGGTAAGAACCGCCTTGAGGAGTGAGAATGTGAGTGATGATACGGTGCAACAGAGAGTTTTCAGGGCCGAGTGCTCGATGAGTTGGAATTAGTCCATCCAAACCAGAGAGATTTGCACAAATGGGTTGTAAAACAGTTTGTTGTGCAATGCCTACTTGATCATCCCACTTATCAACCATGTAAACTTTTGGCCCTTCTTCTTCATATCCAAGAGCAGCGCCTATTGTTTGAGGATTGAGGGTCATGTAAACACGTTTGACATAAGAGTGAATTGAGCCATCAATCAAACGCATGTTTGCATAAAATTCCCGGACCAGCCCCGGGTACACAAGTTTCTGAATGTGAAGCAGTGGAGTCCACTTCAGAGCATCAAACATGGAAGAAAAGTTGATTCCTTTGGTTGCCAGTTTCTCAAGATTTACTAGGTATGACAGACAGAGAGGGCGTTTCAGCAAAACCTCTTTATGAAATTCATAGAAAGCACATGAGTAAAACCGTGAGGGATCAAAATGGGAGTGAGTTTTGTGAAATTTGTTCTTGAAGTCGAGAGACTCCAAATTTGCCGGTTCCCTTGTTTCATGCAGAACAAAGCTTTTCGGCCTTTTCTGAGAGCTTTTTGTGGTTGAAGTAGGTCTTTTCGGCGGTGATGGTGGTGGAGAAGTATGTGATTCCTCTTCTTCTTCTTGAATGCTAGGCTCCTTGTTCTTTCCTCTCCCTGAAGATTTGTGAGCAATGACTTTGCGACGCATGGTTTCGGTCCTTTTGGAAGGAGGTGATGGAGTAGAAGAGGAGGTAGAATGAAGATGGATATGTGTATAAGTTTGAGGTGATGAGAACAGTGGGCTTTTTGGAATGGGGGTTCGGCCACTTCTCTTTTGTGCCATTTTCTTTTTCATGTTAGGAGGAATGGAGGAGTTGAATATGAAAGGGTGGGAGTGCCGAATGAGATTGAGGAGAGAGGAGGTTAGTGGTGCAATTAATGAGGATTGGAGAGAGATGAAGGGGAAGTTAATAACCATAATGATGCGGTTATTAACCAAGGGGTTTTGAAAAAGTGGTTTCCTTGTTTTAAGGGATTAGATGGAGAGAGGAATTTGATTTGACAATAACCACTTCCAATGAGATTTGAAATGACACTCAAAAGATTTGATCATCATAAAATGAGAAACCAGTAAAAATTCAATGAGGGGTCAGACTTGATTATGTGGGGCCCATTAGAAGCAAAGTCTGTGCAGCCTCCCCCTTAATCATAGCTCCTCCAGCATGCCTTGTTTTTGTCTCGTCCATTCCTACGAGATAAAACCGGACAGAATAAGAAATTCACAAATTTTCAACATGATTTAAATCAATCATTCCCAAACTTTTCCTTAACAAACAGAATCTATCTTCACAGAGGGGTTTTGTAAAAATATCAGCAAGTTGTTCTTCAGATTTTACAAATTGAATATCAATAGTACCCTTTTGCACATGTTCTCTAATAAAATGATATTTAATTTCAATGTGCTTTGTTCTAGAGTGCAGAACAGGATTTTTGGAAATATTTATTGCACTCATGTTATCACAAAATAAGGGTATGCTATTGATTTTTAATTTGTAATCTTCCAATTGAGTTTTTAACCAAATTAATTGTGAACAACAAGCAGATGCGGATATATATTCTGCTTCAGCTATGGATAGAGCCACTGTGGCTTGTTTCTTGCTTGACCACATGTTGAGTGAGCTTCCAAGGAAGCAACACATGCCCGAGGTGCTCCTTCTACCCACTCGATCTCCCGCATAATCTGCATCACAAAACCCTACTGCACAAAAATCATCAGATTTTGGATACCACAAGCCATAATCGCATGTTCCCTTAATATACCTAATGATGCGTTTAACAGCCGTTAAATGGGATTCTTTTGGGTGAGATTGAAATCTTGAACATACACCCACACTTTGAACAATATCCGGTCTAGAGGATGTAAGATACATTAGTGAACCAATCATTCCTCTATACCGTGTCTCATCCACATCTAGGCCATCATCATCCTTTTCAAGTTTAGTGTTAGGATGCATTGGTTTTCCCATTGGTTTGGAATTTTCTAAGCCAAATTTCTTTATCAATTCTTTTGCATACTTGCCTTGGTGAATAAAAGTACCACTAGGAGTTTGCTTAATTTGGAGGCCAAGAAAGAAAGTTAGCTCTCCCATTAAACTTATTTCAAACTCACTAATCATGAGTTTTCCAAACTCTTCACACAAGGACTCAATGGCCGATCCAAACACAATATCATCCACATAAACTTGAACAAGAAGGATGTCATCATTAGAAACTTTAATGAACAAAGTAGTGTCAGTGGTTCCCCTTTGAAAATGATTTTCCAATAGGAAGGCACTAAGCCTTTCATACCAAGCTCTAGGAGCTTGTCTAAGGCCATAAAGAGCCTTTGAAAGTTTAAAAACATGATTAGGAAAATCTTTATGTTCAAAACCGGGGGGTTGAGCCGCATACACTTCTCTATCAATAAAGCCATTAAGGAAAGCACATTTAACATCCATTTGAAACATTTTGAAACCTTTATGGGCAGCATAGGCAAGAAGCAACCTAATTGCTTCCATTCTAGCTACCGGAGCAAAAGACTCATCAAAATCAATTCCCTCTTCTTGATCGTAACCTTGGGCCACTAATCTAGCCTTGTTACGAACAACTTGTCCGTCCTCACCAAGTTTATTTTTAAATACCCATTTAGTACCCGTTACCTTCTTACCATACGGATGATGTACTAATGTCCAAACCTTATTCTTGTCAAACTGAGCAAGCTCCTCTTGCATGGCCTTGACCCACGATGGATCTTCAAGAGCTTGTTTGACATTGTTTGGCTCCATTTGTGACAAAAGAGCAAAGTTGCTAGGTTCGGTTTGCCTTTTGGTGGAGGATCTTGTGGTTATACCTTGAGAGGGATCACCAATGATGAAGTCATGAGGATAACCCCTCATAGACTTCCATTCTCTAGGCTTTCGGACAGGTGTAGAGCTTTGATGAGCTTCTGGTGGTCTCACTGTTTCAGTTGCTCATTCTTGCTCAGGAGACAAAATGGAAATGTCTCCTCCAATCTGACCAGATAAAACCGGGCTGACAGATTCTTCATTTTGCACAGTTTTGGGATTTTCTTTACTTGTTCCATCCTCTTCATAATCTGAGTCATTATCCTTTACAATACTGGGAATTGAGTTAGAATCACAAAAGGTAACATGTATGGATTCCTCTATGGTTCTATGTTCTTTGAGATAAACTCTATAGGCCTTGCTTGTGGTGGAATATCCAACAAACATTCCTTCATAGGATTTTGGATCAAATTTTCCAAGGTTTTCCTTATTGTTAAGTACAAAGCATTTGCATCCAAAAACATGAAAGTACTTAAGGTTTGGAGGGGTTCCCTTCCATAGCTCATAAGAAGTTTTCTTTAACCCTTTTCTAATGATTGTTCTATTCAAAATATAACATGCTGTGTTCATAGCTTCAGCCCATAAGAATTTGGGAATTTCATTCTCACATAGCATGGCCCTACTCATTTCTTGAAGGCTTCGATTCCTTTTTTCAACCACCCCATTTTGTTGGGGGGTTCTAGGGCATGAAAAATTATGAGAAATCCCTAAGTCATCACAGAATTTTTCAAAGTCTTGATTTTCAAATTCTCTTCCGTGATCACTTCTCAAATGGGCAATTTTCAAATCCTTTTCATTTTGAATTTTCTTACAAAGGGTGGAGAAGGCACAAAATGCATCATTCTTATGAGCAAGGAAAAGTACCCAACCAAACCTAGAGTAATCATCTACCACCACAAGACCATAGTGTTTACCTCCTAAACTTTGACTTCTAGTAGGACCAAAAAGATCAATATGTAACATTTCCAATGGCCTTTTGGTTGAGATTCCATCTTTTGATTTAAAAGAGGATTTTACTTGTTTGCCCAATTGGCAAGCATCACAAGTAAGATCCTTATCAAACTTGATGTTTGGAATTCCTCTAACCAAATTCTTTTTGACTAGCTTAGAAATTTGGTACATGCTAGCATGGCCCAACTTTCTATGCCAAAGCCATTTTTCAGATTCAAGAGAAGCGAAGCATGTTACATTTTGTTCCTTTAAATCCTCAAGAGTTAATCCATACACATTATTACATCTTTTAGCTTCAAATAGAACATCCCCAGTTTTCTCACAAACTACTAAGCAAACAAGCTTCTTAAAAATAACTTCAAAGCCCAAATCACACAATTGACTAACACTAAGCAAGTTATGTTTCAAGCCATGTACAAGAAGGACATCATTTATACAAGATGAGAGATTTTTACCCACTTTCCCAACAGCCACTATTTTTCCTTTTGCATCATCACCGAATGTGACAAATCCTCCATCATATTCATCAAGCTTTATGAAGAAGGTTGTCTTTCCGGTCATATGCCTAGAGCATCCGCTATCCATGTACCACATATTTTCTTTCTTCTTGGATGCTAGGCATACCTACAAAATGAACTCAAGTGACCTTAGGTATCCAAATTTTCTTGGATCCTTTCACGTTAAACCATCTCTTATGTCCCAAATCATTGTAATCAAAAACAACTTTGTAAACTTTGTCACCAATCATTCTTTCACCAAAGAAACATTGAACTGGAAAATGACCACTTCAGTTACATAGTCTACAAAATCTTGGAGTTGCTGTTTTGTTAAAGTGAGTTGGGTCTTGATATTTTACATCATTTGAAGATGAAGCAATGTTTTCAAAATGTGATTTTTCAGATTTATAAAATCCCAACCCAGCTTTATCATAAAGAGGTTTTTGACTAGCCAAGATTTGGTTCAAATTTTCAGAACTTTGGGTAAACTTAGCTAAGTCTTCTTTAAGTCTTTTAACCTCTTTGAGCAACTCTTCATTTTGCTTAAAACAGTTCACATATGCAAGAACAGAATGGTCACTTTCACAGCTTCTAACTTGGGCTTTTAACTGCTTATTTTCTTCCACAAGATCACAAGCAGTTTCGGCCTCTCTTAGTTTTTCTTTGAGGAAATCATTTTCAGCTTTAAGAATGAAATTTTGTTGTTCAAGATCTTGATTCTCAGTTAGAAAACATCTTATTTTTTCAGAAAGGTGATCTATCATAAGATGAAGGTCTTCAGTGTTAGAGTTTTGAAAGGATACCTGCTCTACCTCATTTGCCATGAGACAAGGTTGTGACTTAGTCTCAGATTCTTCATCATCATCATCTGAGTCATTTTCCAAGTCTTCCCATGAAGCCATCAGTCCCTTTTTCTTTTCCCTTTTTGGCTTTTCTTCCCTTTTTAACTTGGGACAATCAGATTTGAAATGCCCCTTTTCCTTGCAATTGTAACAGATTACTTTGCTAAGGTCCTTCTTCATCTTCCTTGAGATGCTGCCTTTGCCTCTGAGTTTCACCATTTTCCTGAATTTTTTTGCAAACAACACAAACTCATTTTCAGAAGAATTATCACTGGATTCATCATCCAGAGGGTTAGTCACAGAAGAAAAAGCAATTCCTTTCTTTTTTGAGTTTTTTTTCAAATAACTGTTTTCAAAAGCTAGAAGATTTCCTCTCAAATCATCAAATGTCATGGAATCAAGATTACTGCTCTCAGAAATAATTAAAGCTTTTGTTTCCCACTCTTTAGTGAGACATCTCAACACTCTTCTCACAAGCACAGAATCAGAATGTGTAATTCCCAGAACATCTAAGCCAACAATGATAGTGTTGAACCGTTCGAACAGCTCATCAATGGATTCTCCTTCCTTCATTGTAAACATTTCATATTCTCTATTCAACATATCTGTCCGAGTCTTCTTTACAATAGTGGTTCCTTCATGAGTGATTTATAGCTTGTCCCAGATTTCCTTTGCCGTTGTGCATCGTGATACCCATCGGTACTCCTCAAAGCTGATAGCACAGTTGAGCAGGTTTACTGCCTTGGCATTTAATTCTACCTTCTTTCTATCTTCCTCGGTCCATCTTGCTTCTGGTTTGAGAGAGACTACCCCTTCAGCACTTGTGGTAGTTGGAAATTGAGGCCCTTCAAGAATAATCTTCCAAAGTCTGTAATCTACAGCTTGTACAAATATCTTCATCCTCTCCTTCCAATAGGTATAATTTTTCCCATTGAAAAGAGGAGGTCTATTGCTTGATTGTCCTTCGGTCAGATTATAGGACACCACATTTGCGCCACTGTTCTCCGCCATGAGGATCTTTACTCCAAGCTGTAAAGCTTGATCTCTTTGAGACCAAGCTCTGATACCAACTGATGGTTTCAGTGGCTAAGAGAAGGGGGGTTGAATCTTAGCCCCTTTTTTTGCTTGCAACACTTGCTGGACTCAGAAGAGACTTTTCTGTTTTTATCTTGTCCCTAGCCACGAGACATTTTCATTTTGCTTGTCACTTGACACGAGACATTTTTTATTTTTCATCTGAACAGTAAAAACAGAATTGAAGTAGGAAGAGAGAGAGAAGATTACACCCAGATATATCCTGGTTCAGCTGCTAAGTGCAGTGCAGCCTACATCCAGTCTCCATCACAACAATGATGGAATTTCACTATAATCATCCAGATTACAAGTTTTAAAGTGCTAACCCAACTTACAAGGGGATTCCCACAGAATCATGAAACACAACACAGATGTACAAAGGAACTCTAAGACATCTATGGCTTTTTCTTTTAATTTTGCACTCTCTGCCTTTTTCCGCTCTATGGCTTTTTCTTACAAACCTCACTGTTTGCCTTTTTCCATGAGACTCAAGACATGACAAAATTAAACAGAAAAATACAAAACAGAAAACATTGAAGGAGAAGAAGAACTGCTAGCTTAGGTAGCTCTGAGAACTCTGTGCCTTGCACTCTCAAATCTTACTCCTTGAATCAAACCATGACTGTTCACCCCTTTTATAGAGAAGTGAAGCCTTCACGGTTGAAACACAAACCCGAGCTCAGCTTCTTTTCCTTCACAAAAAAACCGGTTCGGCCACAAAGAGAGAAGAGGTAACTTATGCAAAAACCAACATGCAAATACCTCTAGTCCTTCCTTGGTCATCACTCTTCATCAATCCGAGCACTCCATCCTTGGCTTCCTCTCCAAGATGGATTTCTGGCCCTTGATGCTTCATGATGATGATGACTTCATCTGCTTCAATCTCTGCCTTCAACCATCACTTTGCCACTCTAGCTACTCCCTGTGGTGGTTGAGCAGAATCAAAGACAAGCCACGCCTCCAAGATCTTCCTTGCTGGCCGAATCTTCATCCTTCTTTTTGAGTAAGAAGGATCCGAGATTACCTCACCAAATCTTACCAGATTAGGTGATAATCTCAGCCACAGCTCATTTTTATTTTAGTATGTTTTCTTGCCATCATTAGCTTGATGGTCTTGATGCATGCTTTCCTTTCCTTTTGGTAGCTCCAAGTAGCTTCCATGGATTCCTGGTTAATAACCGAAGAAGGAAGAAGAAAGAGATGAGAGAGAAGAGAGAGAATATTCAATGGATTTGAACAATAATCAATGAACAAAGAGAGAGAGTAAAAGTGAATTCAAGTTTCCCACTTCCCTTTGTTGAGTAGCGTGTAGTGTCATAATAGCCATCAAATCAATCTTCTCTCTCTTTCTTATGTTTCCAATGCATTAATTAAATTTGAAATCCTTCAAAATAATGAAGTGGAATCCGTTGGAAGCATTTAGGCATTTCATTTGCTTCATGGATTCGAATAAGGCATGGAAACATTCATCAACATTGGGCTTGGTAGCAATAGATTTCATTTTGGCCCAATATCATTTTCTTTTCGGACCATAGCATGCATAAACACATTGGACTATTGAATTTTGGTCCACTAAAAGCATTTGCTTTCCTGGTAAAAATTGGAACATGCACAAAACAAATTGAAAGCATGTAACACACTTGGGCTTAGAGCAATCAAAATCATTTGGGCCCTAGTAACATCAAATCATCCATATTCATCATATATTATCAAAACCAAAGGCTGAATGTATTTTGGGCTTGCACCAGAAAATTGTTTTCGGCCCAATATATAAAACCTGCAACAAAATTATTAATCAATATTAAATAAAGATCAAATTAATAATTTTGTAATTAATTGTTTTAATAATATTTAGTCATCACAAATATTAGTTTAGAGTTTTCCAAACTCATCATTATTGTTTGGCGATTTCTCTTCTCCCAAGTTCAACATTGAAGCGGCAACATGTGAGATATTATCAAAGTGTGAATACTTGAGAGTTTTATCCTTTGATAAACTTGATGTGTTGCCTAATTCAATAGGAGAATTGATCCATCTACGCCACTTGGATCTCTCTTATACTCGTATAGAGACATTGCCTGAGTCTTTGTGCAGCTTGTGTAATTTGCAAACATTGAAGTTGAGCCATTGTTCTGAGCTAACTACGCTGCCTAGTGGTTTTCATAATCTTTTGAGTTTGCGGCATCTTGATATCTTCCAAACTTTTTTGGAAGAAACGCCCAGTAAAATGAGCAAATTGAATCAGTTGCACGTTTTAAGTTTCTTTGTCGTCGGCAAGCACGAAGACAATGGAATCCAGGAGTTAGGAGGGCTGGTAAATCTTCATGGATCCCTTGAGATTAAGAAGTTGGAGAATATTGATGATGTAAAAGAAGCAAAGAGTGCAAAGATAATGGATAAGAAGCACATTGATGAATTATGTTTGGAATGGTCTTCAGGTGATGATTTGGTTTCAAGTACACAAAAAGAAAAAGACATCCTCGATAACTTGCAACCGACGAATGGGTTGAAAGAGTTGAAAATCAGGGGATATAAGGGTACAATATTTCCAGATTGGTTGGGGAAATGTTCTTACCAAAACATGACAAGTGTATCTCTAGTGTCTTGCAAGAATTGCTGCATGCTGCCTTCACTTGGACAGCTGCCATCTCTTAAGTCCCTGTACATTAAAGGTTTGGATCAGCTGAGGAGTATTGGGGAGGAGTTTTACAAGAATGAAGGAGATCATCATTCTTCGCATATTGCACTGTTTCCCTCACTGGAGACTTTGGTATTTGATAGCATGCCATGTTGGGAGGAGTGGCACGTACCTGAGTCGGAAACATTTCCTCAACTTAGGAACCTTGAAATAACAAATTGTCCAATGTTGAAGGAAGAGATGCGTAATCAGGTATTCTTCAGAATCGTTTCTTCTTTGTCGGATGTTTCCAAAGTTCGCGAACTACATATACGTGAACACGGTAACCTTTTTGGACCGGCTGACACCATGAATCTTGATGGGGATAGTTTAACGATTAGAGGACGTGAATCTGTGAGGGAGTCTGCATTAAAGGCAATGATGAGCATGAATCATCTAAGTTGCCTGCAAAAAATGGACATCTCAGGGTGTTCCTCTCATGTATCCTTTCCGGGCAATTGTTTTCCCAAATCTTTGCAAAAGCTGAAACTCTGCAAGTGTAGTAAACTAGAATTCCCGCAGCTACAGCAGCACAAGTATGATTTGGTAGAGCTACAAATAGAAGAGAGCTGTGATTCACTGACCTCCTTGTCGTTGGATGTCTTTCCCAATCTCAAGAATCTCCAGATATATAAGTGTAGGAATCTGGAATCAGTGTCAATGTCAGAGGCACCACATGCTGCTCTTCAACGTCTCATAATCTGGGGGTGCGAGAAATTAGTGTCATTTGCAGGAGAAGGACTGACTGCACCCAACTTGACTCATCTCAGCGTCACATATTGCAAGAAGTTGGAGGCATTACCACGTGACATGAAGAGCCTACTCCCAACTTTGCACTCTCTCCAGATATATGGCTGCCTAAATATTTGCAGGTTGGCAGAGGGTGGTTTGCCGCCTAACTTGAAATCACTTGGTGTGGGAGGTTATGACTGCGACAACATAAAGTCATACCCAGAGGTGGGTTCGCTGCCTCACCATTCCTCCCTTACCACTCTCACGATATGGTGCTTCGATAATCTGGAGACATTGGAGTGCAACGAGCTTCTCCGCCTCACCTCCCTTCAACAATTGCACATTTCATTCTGCCACAAGCTGGAGAATATGGAAGGAGAAAAGCTGCCTCCCTCTCTCTTGCTACTCAAAATTGAAGGGTGTTGTTTGCTGGGAGAACACTGCAAGAACAAGCATAAACTAATCTGGCCCAAAATTTCCCACATTCGCACCATTCAAGTGGACTCCAAACAAATTGTCTGAACAGAGATTTCTGAGCATGTAATTCTCTAATCTTCATGATTCACACATGCTACCACAATTAAATTCACACATGCACAAGTCATACCAAAAAAATGATAGCTTGATTTGTGGAAAGAAAACAGTTAAAAAAATGTTTTTTTTCTTTGCCTAATCTTTATGTTTATGCTTAACCAAATTCATTGTACATATCAAATTAAATAGGGCTATTAAAATGGTTTCCGAGATTGAAAATGTACTTGTTTCTAATCCTTTTTTTTTTATCAAAGAGTTACCTATCGTGCTAGAAGATTCAAGGTAAAAGGAATCAGCATGAGGTGTATAAGCTTTCAAAATAAAAGGATCAAATTATTGCTGTATAATCTTTTCAACTGCTTGCTGGATTTATAACTCTTAAGTTGAATAGATGGAAAGTTATTTATATTATTATACACTCATCTAATGCCTTGTATAATTTCTTTTGAACACGCTATCGATAAACAGTTTTCCCAAGGTCTCGATATAGCTAATGTCATTAGAAGGTCAAGTTGCGATGAAGCCATCAGACAACAATTTCATCTCTATCAACTACACTTATTGGTGACTATCTATCCTTTTTTTTTGAAATTATTATTTTTAAATAAACTAAAATATAGGCATACCATGAATTTAGCCAATGGTCTTTATCCTGGTATATGTAGTTTGGACATATATTAAGCTACTTAAGATTCTGTTCTGAAATATCTATATATATTGAAAATCTTTTCTTTCTAACTTGTAATATTATGGCAATTAAATTATGCTTGTTGATCACTTTATTTTTCTCTCTAACTGCATTTAACTTCCTCTTTGCAATTTCACTTTTTTTAGTGGCATTTATGTTTGTTAAATATCATTTCACTGCTGATCCTAAAATCAAAACAATGATCCAACATTACTGCAGTACTATGCATTTCAGAAAAAAAGTGTAGAAAATAAAAAGAACTGAAAGACTATATAGAATGATAACTGTGTGTTTGGTTTTTCTGATGACAAACTTAGTCTTGAAATGTTATTAATTTGTGTATAAGTGTGTCAGGAGAAAGCCTCTGAGCTCTGCATGAGATACATTGAGGAATAAGCAGCAATACAGAAACATGGGAATACCCTTGCTGTCACTTGAGCAGAGAAGGTCAAATATTCTGAAACCGAAACAGTGTCAATTGCAGATATGAAGAGGCTTGATTGAGTATGATTAAGTTGTCCCTTTCAGCACATAATCTTTATATAAATTCAAACCATATTTACATTACCTTCATTCAATCAAAAGAAGTGATTTTTGTTTTAGCTTCAGGTTGGAGAATATGGCAGGAGAAAAGCTTCCTTTCTCTCTGTTACTATTTCAAATTCAACACTGTCCTTTGCCCGGCAAATGCTACAAGAAGAGTCACAGCTAAACTCTTCATGAAGGTAACATAAACATGATGGATCTAGAGGTATTGATCTTTGAAGCTGCTCTATCTCATATCATTTTTTATGGATGCCAACTCAAATAGATTTTCCAGGGGCATCAAGGGATAGATAACTGCTATGCTGGAGGATTTGCTTTCTTTCTGGTTTCAACCATTAAAATGCGCACTAGGCAGCTTCTATGGCAATTGCAACTTGGTGAGCATGTAAGTACATTTGTCAAAATTTTGCATTGCGGTTTATTATTTTGATGTCAATCTTTTCTCAAGCTGAATTTGTCCCTTTCGGTTCTGTTTTAGAAGCTAAAAAGGAATGCAACAATGTTGAACACATCATTGTGTATTTATCAAGCAGGTTCTTATCACAGTCGTTCAACTTTGAGGTGTGATTGCTATCCGTGCTCTCTAGCCAAAAAGTTCGTAAACAACGGCTGTCTATTGTATCATTGATTTCACCATTTAGTTTATGTGGTTATGTTCTTGGACAAGAGTTCTGCACTTATAATTAGTAGTGCTTGTAAGTTTTGAGACTTGCTTGTAGCTTTATTTGGAAAATAGTGAATATTTTTACCTTCCCGTGGGTTTTTTTCCCTCTCACATTGAGAGGTTTTTTTCCACATTAAAATTTGGTATTCTGTCTTCTCTTCAATTATTTGCTGGTATTGATGCTTCCATATTATGCCTTTGACAGGTTTAGTTTATTCCCACCATGAATGATCATTTTACAATGTTAAATATCTTGCCTATGAAAATTATATTGAGGTGCATTCTATATAACTAGTAGCTTAATGTTTCTCTCTCTCCTTTTTCTTATAATTGAAAGAAAAGAATTAAAGAAAACTAAAAGCAATTCAATTTGACTGTACTAAACTCAGGAATATTGAAAATAATGCACCAACTATTAATTATCTTAAAAGGTTTTCATAGGTGTATACAAGAACTACTCTCTTCCTTGAATAAATGAAAGAGAAGAATCATCCTCTTCCAAAAGGAAATTCAGTTCATTAGAAAAAACTATTTAAAAATTTTTAAACAAGAATTTGGTTGGCTGATCAAGATCTAAGAGTGACAATAAAACTTTTTCAAAAAAAAATAAATTTAATAATAATAATAATAATAACATTTATATTTATATTTATTCTTGGATGCAGGAACATCCTTATTTTACAGATGCAAGGCAATTAATGTCAATCACCATAGTGAAAAGCTGTAGAAGACTAAAGAGAGTGGTTTAGACATCAAATCATAACTAACTAACTAACAAACTAAACGTTGAATAAGGCAGCAAGAGACAAAGAAAAAGGATGTCCCAAAAAGACATTCATGATCAAGCTACCAATTAGTGCCGATTGTCTAGCTTATAAGGACAAATTGGCAAATTCTGGAGTGACAAGTTTTGCATTGATTGTGGATCCTAATTCTCTAAATGATCAAATAACGATACAGTTTCTTACTTAAATTGCTTGTTCCACCGTTTGAGCAATCATAGCCAAAATGACAAAAAAGTTACAGCTACATTTAATATTTGATTAGCCAGCCAGCCAGAGCAATTCCCACAAGCATCCAACTATGAATTAGGCAATGATGATGATGATGCAATGATATTTCTTCTATCAAGATAGCTGGATGGTAGGCCTAGCATTAATGATAATGTATAATATTCATTTTTCTTGTTCTTCATGTGTATTTATTTACCACTCTTTCTGTATAAGATGACTCACATTCGATATTCGATCCAAGTTACATAGCAATAAAATGATGAGTACATAATAAATACATAAAGAATAAATAAAGACAAAAAAAAACAAATCATACAAACTTTACTCTGGTCTAATGCTCATAACAACTACACTCACAAAATGACAAGCACTTAATTTATGATGGGGCCATAAGTTATGATGGACCAGAATGAGACAAAGGTAGTTTGATACTACAATTTGAGCAACTTGAAAATATTAATACTTTTTATTCAACACTTGAGCTACTTTTGTCTTATAAAGCAGAAAGAACATCAAAATCTTGATTTTTGGTAATAATGAATATGAGTATACAATGAATCCCAAATTGTGGTGGGAGAGGAAATTATGCAGCAAAAAATACACTCATTGCATCTTGTCCAGATTGAGGTAGAAATTAATATAGGCAAACTACTAAAACCAAAAATAATAAATACATAGCTAAATTTAACAACTATCATCTCAATCTAGTGGGATGGGCAAGATTTTACTACTATTATCATCTTCACTTTGATCAATGATCTCTCCACCTATTCGCTTTCTCTCTCTGCTAGAGTCCTTTTGCTCATGATGATGATAATTGCGATGGGATCGCGACGATTCTCCTCCGATCCTCTGCTCCTACAAGAAAGAATGATAAAGTAGTGATAAATGAGAATCAGATTATAGCAATGCTGAATCATCTTGCTTTTTCTCTCCAGTTATATATAATGCAGAGTTCAAAAAAGGGAAAGAACATACATCACGGAATAGGATCTCGTCGGCCTCAAGCATGTGGATTATGTGTCCGATTTTAGGTCTCTTTGTGGCATCAGGATCAACACATTTAAGAGCAACCAACAGAGCAAGCTTAAGAGCCTTTGAAGACGGCTTTTCAGGAAGGTTCGGATCAATGAGTTCCTCTGATTTTCTATTGCCAACCATAGTTTTCAACCACTCAATTAAATTAACCTGCAAATATACCAAATTCTAGTTAGGAAAACAGAAAAAGAGAGGAAATAATCAGCATAGAACAGTGTAAGAAGATTAAACCCAAAACTGTATACTATTATGGGTTATAGCCTCTAACCTCTCCTTGGGGTTTACTATAATCAGCGGGACTTCTTCCGGTAATTATTTCCATAATAAGTATCCCAAAGCTATAAACATCACTCTTCTCAGTCAGCATTCTAGTGCATGCATACTCCGGTGCAACATAACTACAGAACAAGAAAAGAGAGAACTTGAACTTTGAAGCCTAAAATATGAGTATAGAAAGTGAAACTAACTGATAAGAAAGGGAAACTGTTTGGTTAACTCATACTAACCCAAATGTCCCCATCACTCGGGTTGTGACATAGCTATGATCAGAACAGAGAAGCTTAGCAAGCCCAAAGTCAGAAACCTTTGGGTTCCATTGGCGATCAAGGAGTATATTGCTTGATTTCACGTCTCGGTGGACAACTTTTGGTTCGAGCCCCTCATGAAGATAAGCCAATCTGAAAAACACACATTACTGTCAACAAAACATTTCATGCAACAACATGCGAAGCACTTCAAGCAGATTAAGATCATTATCCCTACCCTTTCGCCATTCCCAAGATGATGTTCATCCGGATATCCCAAGTCAGAGGGCTTACAGAATCAACATCCCCATGCAGCCACTGGTCCAGATTCCCATTGTCAACATATTCATACATAAGCATCCTGAGAAACATATCAATACTTAAAATCTTACTAGTCTTGAACTTTTTAGCTTTAATTTTTCCAAATGAAATGTCAAGAGTTAATACCTGTACGCGCCCTCAACACAGTATCCAAGCAATCTAACAAGATTCTTGTGCCGCACACGACCAATAGCTTCTACTTCTACCCTAAATTCTCTCTCAGCTTGTCCCCTAAAATAAGTCAAACATTAGGTGCTTACTTATAAACACGAGTAAGACCAGGGAACCTTCATTACATTGAAAAGAGTAATCAATCAAGAAAAGAAATCCAGAATATGACACTGCAAAACTTTTGAGAAGCAACAACAACAAAGATACATAGTTGTGAACTTGTGATTCTTTTCTTCACATCAGTGGTAAATCATGCTACCTTGAAATCAAATTATTAACAAAATAAATCCAAAAGAAGAAAGAAAAACATTGTATTTCATGTTCCTTCCTCTTGATTCAAAATATCGAAGACTTATAATTTCTTCACCATCTGCAACCAAATTGAAAAACCCCGAAGACACTTAAGTACACAAATTTACTACGGCCAACCATGAAACATACCAAGTGTATTGATGATTACGAAACAGAATACACCAACCAAGTGAATGAACCAGGATGGAGCAACTGCCAAAATTTGTTGCAGAATAAACTTTAGAAGAAGTTGGTGCTGAGTGTTTTGATGAACTAACTTGCAGATTATTTTTCACAAAGATTAAAGGTCATGACGATTCTTTTGTGATGCACGATCTGTTGCATGACTTGGCAATATACCTTGCTGGAGGTTTCTATTGCAACTTAGAAGATCTTGAAGAGGAGGAGATAAGGATTCAGACTCGGCATTTGTGTGGAAGTTTACGTTATTGTAGCTCAAAACTTTACAATTCTCGTTCTAAAGTAGAATCTTTGAGGACATTATTATTGTTTAATAACCAAATCTGCTATCATGAATTCAAGATTGAGACGGCAATATGTGAGATATTATCAAAGTGTAAATACTTGAGAGCTTTATCCTTTGATAAACTCAATGTGTTGCCTAATTCAATTGGAGAATTGATCCATCTGCGCTACTTGAATCTCTCTGGAACAAGTATTGAGGCACTACCAGAATCGTTGTGCAACTTGTATATTCTACAAACATTAATATTGTAGCATTGTACTGAGTTGAGCATGTAAGTACATTTGTAAAATTTTGCATTGTGGTATTATTATTTTGATGTCAATCTTTTCTCTAGCTGAATTTGTCCCTTTCAGTTCTGTTTTTGAAACTAAAAAAGAATGCAACAATGCTGAACACATCATTGTGTATTTATCAAGAAGGTTCTGATAATTTTCCTTTGTGTGAGGCCCAAGCAAACACTTTTTGGAGAGTCCCTCTACATCCCCATTAGGGGTATTAACCTGATCAAATGAATGATAAGATGGTCAAATCTTTTCATGTTTGAATGAAATTCTTCACTCATAGTTCTTCAATTTGGAGATGTGGTTGTGATTTGAGGTCTCAAGTAGAACTGGGAGAAAGTCTGTAAACAAGTATCATTGACTTCATTTTGTTGTTGTGTGTTGTGTCGTTGTACAAGATTTGTGCATGTATGTTTGTTAGTGCTTGTAAGCTTTGAGACACCTTTGTAGCTTTAATTTGGATAATATTGAAGCTTTTTACCTTCCAGTGGGTTTTTTTATCTCACAATTGTTTGGGTGCTTCCATTCTTAGAGTGAAAGATAATTCTATAATGTTACTGTTCTTGTGCGATGGTCGGGGTATAGCTCGTTCTCCAGCAGTCAACTCCAAATTCCTTGTTTGGGAAGAGTTATACCTTGGCACAGAAAGAACAAGGGGGTGGTACCTGCAAAAGGCACTCCAACACTCAAGTCAATAAGTGTGTAAATAGTCTTTTCTTATATGTTTCATAAAATGTCTTACCTCCCTTGTATCAGTTATATGTGAGGTGAGATATTAACAGTTACATTCAAGAATAATTTGTATTAAAGAAGAATAATATCATGTCGAAACGTTATGATATTCGTTTTGGTGTATGCTGTAGGTAACGTGTAGAGCCGAATTATAACATTTAACTGTTATAACGTTTGACCGAGTTATAACGTATGGAGCCGATTTATAAAGTTTGACCAAGTTATAACAGCCATATCAGTTACTGTAAAATACAATTAAGTATCTTGCCTGTGAAAATTATAGAGGTGCATTCTATATAACTAGTACCTTAATGTTTCCAAATTCCAAATGTGCACACAAGAAGGGGAAAAGCTTGGTTTCTAGCCTGGTTGAATATACCATATTATATTCTTCCATTTTGTCTGATTTCTCTATCTCCTTTGAAAAAATCAAAGAGAACTACAAAAAGCAATTCAATTTGACTGTACACAACTCAAGAATATTGAAAATAATGCACCAATTATTAATTAGCTTAAAAGGTTTCCCATAGGTGTATACAGGAACTATCTCTTGGCACTTACACAATTTTCCTTGAATAAATGAAAGTGAAGAATCATCCTTTTCTAAAAGGAAATTAAGTTCATTAAAAGAAAATCCATTAAGTGCATCATATCAGTGTGTGCTTCTTCCACGGCACTGTCAGCAGTTAAGATTCTTTAAACAAGAGTTTGGTTGGATGATCAAGATCTAAGAGTGACAACAATATTTTTTAATAAAACTGTATGAAAAAAATATTGGTCTCCCCCACCCCCTAAAACATTGCTTTTTCTTGGAGAGAAGATTCAAGAAAAGTGTGAATGAGTTATGACTTATGAGTATGGCTTAGCACATATGGATACACTGATACAGGGCGGTGCCAAAGTAAGTTATGAGTGCAATCAGCTTCTCCACCTCACCTCCCTCCAACAATTACACATTTCATTATGTCCAAAGCTGGAAAATATTTCCCTAATAAGTCTCATCTCTATGATGATGGTATCATACAATTGCATTCTTTCCCTTCATTAATCAGGGAAACTCTCGGTTTATACTCTTCAGTTTAGTAGTTTCATCTCACATGAGCCATGAGGAGTGTTGTTTTTGTATAGTAACCCCCCAACTTTCCGGAATTAAAAGTTAAGAAAGAATTTACTTCATGTTCCAACAAAATAAGAAACTCGTTTTTAAGTCTTCCAGAAATGGCAAGTGGAGTTTCAAATATCGTTTAACAATCTTGCTTCTACTTTTACCATCTTTTGCAGGAAGCTGAGGCTTTTATAAACAGAACAGTTAAGGCAATGATGTTAGAAAATATCAATGCATATCGGTCAAGAAAGTTCTGATCATTTCCTATGTACAAGGCCCAAGCAAACACTTTTTGGTGTTTCTCTCAACATTCTCATTTGATCCATATAGCTGACCTCACCTAATGGGATAAGGCTTCGTTGTTGTTGTTGTAACTGCAGATTCTTGACTCATAGTTCTTCAATTTGGAGGTGAGATTGCGATACAAGCTCTCAAGTAGAACTG
Source organism: Arachis hypogaea (assembly GCF_003086295.3). Lineage (NCBI taxonomy): Eukaryota > Viridiplantae > Streptophyta > Magnoliopsida > Fabales > Fabaceae > Arachis > Arachis hypogaea. The sequence continues at coordinate 17,123,630 of NC_092037.1, read as the reverse complement.
CCAGAAAATTCTTTAAATTCGGCCCAAAACTTCCCACATGCCCTCCATAAGCATTTCTGAATTGGAACTCTGATCAGGTACATGTAAGTGTCATGCCATGCATATCTTCTTTGCATCATGTTGTGACTTGTGATTGTTCAACTATTTAATACACGCATTCATTCACAAGAGAGTATATATATTTTCTTCACTCAAGTGATGGCTTTTTTTTCTTTTAATATTCCTTCCTTCTTCTCTATTGCTACTTCAAATTCAAGAATGTACTTTACTATCCTGTATGAATCTCTCAACTCAACAACCACCAAGTGAAAAAAAAAACTGTCAGCCATTTGTTTGAAGCATAGCTGCTTGTTGAAAGCAAATGCATTTTCAGCTTAGGAAACCAAGTTTAATAGCCCTATTAAATTTAGTTGGTTTCTGTGATGACTAACACTTAGTCTTGACATGCTTTTTAATTTGTGTATTAGTGTTTCAGGGATTGCCAATTAAACAAGAACATGAAGCAATAACAGCTGCAGAACAAGAAAATCTCCCTGAAGATCAGAAGACAACCTTTTCTGCAGGAAAGAACAGCGCCACACACACACACATATTTGTTTCTCAAGTGTTGGGCTTCTTAGTGTTTCTAATTTAAAACTAAAAAGGCTTGAGAAAATTATGATTTTGTTTTCTTTAAAGAACCTAATGAGTTTTGAGTGAAACATTATTGTGCTTCCTTATTGGTGTTGTTCTTTGAGGTGAAATTTGTTCTGATAGCTGAGACTGAACTAAAAAGGCTTACTTATCTATTCCTAAGAAGAGCTGAAATAAAAAATACTTTTGGTTTGAGATGAACTTTGGAGAAAGCTGTCACTTACTTTTAAATATAAACTCTATATTCTTAGTACACGTTACCTGTAATATCAAGAAATTGTGTGTTCATCAATTTGTATTAGTAGATGTGTGTGTAAAATGAATATTGTATATATTAGAAAACTGTTCATCCGATGTTAATTAAGTTGTCAGTGAAATGCAATTAACCTGTTAGAAATAGCATCAAATTGAACTTTAGCATCCTCGAATTCAAGGCATTTCTGAATTGAAGCAGTAATAACTGTAAGGGAATGGCTCAAACCTATTAAAACAGAGAATAGCTCATGATCCTATGGTCATTGTATATTCTCTTCAAAATTTTACAATATGGAGGACTATATAGCTTCCAAAACTCTTATTGAAAAAATTAAAGTATAGTTTATCTCTCAAAGAAGAAAGAAATAAGAAGTTAAAAAAAAAAGAAATTATTGAGTAAGATCTTTATGTTATTGTAGCTCAAAACTTCATAATTTGATTTCTGAAGTAAAATCTTTGAGAACATTATTATTATTTGGCAATTGCTCATCTTCCAAGTGCAACATTGAAGCAGCAACATGGGACATATTATCAAAGTTTAAATACTTGAGAGCTTTATCCTTCTGTAAACGTGGTGTGGCATCATGGTACACGAGAGATTCATCCTTCAGTATAGTTGTGGTGCCTGATTCAATTAAAGAATTAGTCCATCTGCGCTACTTGGATCTGTCTTGGACGTTTATTAAGACATTGCCAGAGTCTTTGTGCAACTTGTCTAATTTGCAAACCTTGAAGTTGTATCATTGTTGTAATTTAACTACGCTGCCTAGTGGTTTGCATAATCTTGTGAAGTTGCGACATCTCGATATTAGAGGAACTGCTTTGGAAGAAATGCCCAGAAAAATAAGCGAATTGAAAGAGTTGCACGTTTTATGTTACTTTGTTGTCGGCAAGTATGAAGACAATTGAATCCAGGAGTTAGGGGGGCTGGAAAAACTTCATGGACCCCTTGAGATTAAGAAGTTGGAGAATATTGTTGATGTGGAACAAGCAGAGAGTGCAAAGATAATGGATAAGAAGCACATTGATGAATTATGGTTGGAATGGTCTTCAGGCGAAGATACGGTTTCAAGCTCACGAAGAGAAACAGACATGCTCAATAAGTTGGAACCGCCGAATTGGTTGAAAGAGTTGAGAATATGGGGATACAAGGGTACAATATTTCCAGATTGGTTGGGGCGCTGTTCCTACAACAACATGACTCATGTATCTCTGCTGTCTTGCAAGAATTGCTGCATGCTGCCTTCACTTGGACAGCTGCCATCTCTCAAGTCCCTGCTCATTCGAGGTTTGGATCAGGTGAGGAGTATTGGCGAGGAGTTTTACAAGAATGAAGGAGATATCATTCTTCGGATAGTGCACCGTTTCCCTCACAAGAGACATTGCAATTTCGTTCTATGGCATATTGGGAGGTGTGGCACGTATCTGAGTCGGAAACTTTTCCTCAACTTAGGAAGCTTCAAATAAGAGATTGCCCAATGTTGAAGGAAGAGATGCTTAATCAGGTATTCTTCAGAATCGTTTCTTCTTTGTCGGATGTTTCCAAAGTTCGCAAACTACGTATAGGCGACGAAATTTATCCACAGATGAAGACTATGAATCTTGATGGGGATAGTTTATCAGTTAGGGGATGTGAATCTGTGAGGGAGTCTGCATTAAAGGCAATGATGAGCATGAACCATCTAAGTTGCCTGCAAGAAATGGATATCTCACGGTGTTCCTCTCATGTATCCTTTCTGGGCAATTGTTTTCCCAAATCTTTGCAAAAGCTGGAAAACCGGAGGTGTAGAAAAGTAGAATTCCCGCAGCGCAATGCATCAATCTCTTGGGGGCCAAAGAAGAAGGAAGCTTGGGAGGGTTTGAAGGAGACAGTTTTGTTGTCATCAAGTGATAGTTGTTTGTATTCATGGTGGATGAATGTGACTCTTGGTGGGTCTCTGGCACAAAGAAGCTCCCTATACCAAACTGGGAGAATTGAAGGGTTTGATGCACCTTGGGCAATTTCTGCTATGGCCTTTATGAATTGACCAATTCCACATCCATCACACAGTGTGTGGTTAACACGTATAGCAAAGATGAAACCACCGCATTTGAGACGTGTTACCTGAATAAGCAGCAGAGGAGAGTTAATAATTCCGTCATCAGAAGAAGAGGAACTTGGCAGCTATTACAACTTGGTTGAATTGGAACTTTGGAAGGGTAGGAATGCATTTATTTTTGAAGGGAAATGGACCTCCCCCCCTCCTAGTTGCGGAAGAAGCTCATCGGGTCTTCCATGAACTTCAAAATTAAAGATGTTCTTTCACTCTCTTGAGGCCTTTACTCTTCTTGTAAACTGATTTGGTTTTTTGTGGATCATTTTCAATACTATCCTTCATTTGTTGTCCAAATATGGACCTTAAATTTATTTATAGTGAAATAAAACGACTTTACCTTTGACAAAAAAAAAAGTTAAATAAATTATTTTATAATAAAAATTTATTAATATTAACTATATAAAAATTTAGTCACAAAATGTTAAAAATTAATTTTCTATATTTCTTATATAGATCATTTTTATACAAACCCTTAAAACCCTAGAAAGATACACTATTCAACGTAACATTTGTATCTGATGCAAGAAAACAAGAAACCTTACCTTAATGGATGAAAGGGAATATTAATATAATCACGAACATGCTTTATATATTGTACTTTTTTCCATTGCATGTCGTTGTAAATTGATTAGATATGCGACATTTTCTTACGGTGATTAAATGATGGATTATTGTCCATAGTATGAACAGTTTTAAATTTTATTCTTACATAGTAAGTTTGAATTTCAATTAAAGATGGGGCATCCGAAAAATTGAGATAATAGGTCAATATGCAAAATGTGATCTTGTAAGGTTTTCCCGACATATTCTTTTGTCTCAGCAAACTTCAGTACCATTAGCGGTCGCAACGGAACAATTAAATTGTTGAAACAAACCAAGTATCAGTATGCTAAATCAAAATTTTACAACTTCAAATATCAAACCTACAGGTAATGATGCATCTATCCTAAACAAAAGAAAATCCCATACTCATCCTATTCCCAACCAGTGGGAGCAACAGCTCCGGGTGCCGGAACGGAAGGCTGAGGAGCTGGAACCGGTTCCCAATCACCTGCAGCTGCAGCTATAAAAAGAACTTAGGTCAAACAAATTGTGATCTTATATTTTTTAACAAGACTATGTTAAAGCTGCAAGAGTTTCTACCATTTCGAGGGAGAACCTTTGAAACACAAGAACACATTAAAAGCTTGATGCAGCAACTATTGCGCATCCAATTTATTAGGAAAAAGGAGGGAGAACAAATACGGGCGTAAAGAGAATGACAATACAACCAATCAAACTGAAATTAAATCACACAAATGACTAGCATATAACCACAGATCCAAAGTTGAATAAATTATTCTTACAAGTATCTGGGGCCCAATCAGCAGGCGCAGCTGCAATAGGTGGTTGTGGAACTTCCTCGGGCCAGGGTTGTACTGTGACAGCCGTCCATTCACCATCAGCTGTGGGGAAACCGGCAATGCCAGCAGCACCGAAGTCTTGAATGGCATATTCTGGGGCAGCTGGTGCTTCCTCCTCCTCTTGTTGCTTGGCCTCTTCAGGTTCTCTATAGAAGAATAGATCCACCTACACATGAAAAGTTGACATAAATTATCTAATATTGGAAGGATACCAAAGAATAATATTACTATCTTACAAGAAAATATGAATTTCTAGACGCTTGCACGTACTGAAAGAAAACTTGTTCTGAATCAAGTGCAAAGTAACAATAGTTACATTCATAAGAGCAGAAATAAGTTTTTACCATCACATCCCATTTAAGCCCTGGACGAATAATACCCCTCATCTGCAAAACCATCCTTGCTAATAGCCAAAAAAGACAACCAATACTGTGCTTCCCCTTATTATTGGCAGGAATGCCAACATCAACATACCGCATTGGAGAATCAGTATCGCAAAAGGCAATTGTTGGAATATTTCCAAGAGCACCTTCCTTAATGGGCTGCACAAAAATGGAAAAACAAAAATGAGATCAACTGATAGCAGAATTTCAAAGCCCCATGAAAACATTGGTTGTTAAAAGTGAAAACATATTACATATACAACATTACATCCTCAACACAACCAAAAAACTCTTTGAACATCTAATGCGGTACCTGATGATCAGTCCTTGGATCAGTCAGAATAAGAAGGCGAGGCTCGTTATAGGATGTCTGCATCTGATTAGTGAATGTTCCAGGAGTGTGCCTTCCAGCAATTGCATTTGCACCGGTGTATTGGGCAAATTTCAAGACTGCCCTCTGACCATATGGCCTAGCAGACTGAACAATGATGTCCTGCGGATTCTCGATGGCGACAATAATCCTAGCAGCAAGTTGGAGCTTCTCCCATGTCTTGCCAAGGTTAATTATGTAAATACCTGGTAACAGGAAATACTAAAAATCAACAAAAAGATAAAATGCGTTCTTTGTTCAGTACAATGTACAAACGAAAGAGTAAATTGACAAAAGTACACATAAAAGAGTTTGGGATGGACAAAAATACCTACTAAAGATTCGTGAAAACAAAAGTATTCTTCAGATATTGTTTTCGATAGACAAAAGTGTCATACTGTTGGTAAGGTTTGATATTTACAATCTTTAATGTGTACTTTTGTCCATGGAAAACAATCTTTGGTGTACTTTTATATTTATAAATCATAGCCTGTATTTTTATCCACCCCAAACTCTTTCACGTGTACTTTTGTATATATATTACTGAATTAGAATGATTATAGGCATCTTAAGGTTTGATCAATTTTGGAACAGAAGTTACCCGTTTATAACAAGCTAATAAAAAGCACATAACAAAAAACAGAACCCTATAGACACAAAAAGATAAATAAATAAACCGAAAAGAAAATTCACAAATGAGCAAGGAATATATAGACACAATAAATAAATAAATTTCTACACAGATCTCTGTGTATTTAATATGAGCAAACGAATATCAGAATAAACCCAAGATATAACGTTACAAAATCAAAATGCCCTTCAAATTCACCACAATCGACACACGCTTCAATCATATTCATATTCACAACCAAAATGTAACCGAGAAAATAAGAAAAAATTATCAAAAGAAGAGTGTTTTACCATCATTGCGGCGTTTGAAGACATAGCGTTCCATCTGGAAGTCGCAGTTTTTGGTTCCCAAATGCACCTCAGCCGCAAGCATCATCTGGATGTCTTGCTCCTTCTGAGAGAGCTGGCGCGGCGCAGCGGCGGAAGTGGCCATAGTTGCGGTGGAGATTTGGTCTCTCGAGAAGATTTGGAAACGCTTGAAGGTCCAAGTAGTAGTAGTGGCAGCGGCGAGAGGAAGAAGGTTTGACGAGTTAGGGTTTTGAGGAGGCACTTCTTCTGTTTCTCTCACACTCAATCAGTCGACAATAATTTACATATATATATATAAAACTATTTAAACCCTTACTAAATTTAGTCACAAAAAAACCTTTACTAAATTTTACAAACTAAACTCTTGTGGAAAAAGTATATTATTGAAGAGCTTAAAAGACCAATTTAAAATATTTTATTTTTATAGCTATAATTCATTCTTGATTTAATTTTTATTGTTTGTTTTAATGATCATAGAAAAGTTAAATTAAAATTATGTTCCAAATTTTTTTTTGGTCTTTTTGAACTGAAGCAGAACACAAACAGAGAACTTTTTATTTTTAATATGATGAAAGGAAGGATATATATCTGAGTTATGGAGGTGTATGGTGATTCACTCGCGTATGATGGCTGTCCAAGAAAAATCGGACCGTCTGATTGAAGGTACTGAAAATCCTGGGTCCGATTTGTGTACTGACAGAAAACCTTGGAGGTCATGAATATTATAAATTTATCCCTATAATTTTTTATAATTTTAAACTATACCTAGAATTTGGAGGTCATGAATATACTTTTTTCACCAAAAAAACCTCCTTCAATTGAACTATAAAATGTAAATTGAAATTTATATCTTATCCGTATGAAAATAAAATATTAGTTCAAAATATTAGTTGTAAGACCCAAAACTTTTGAAAAGTCTTATTATGATCAAGTCTCAAATCATATGGTTATTTATAGCCTTAATTTCAGAAATTATTTTATTAACGGTAATTAAGGCAAGTTTTGATTTATTGGATTTGAGATGAGTTATGATTATTATCCAATTTTATAATTATTGGATTATTTTCTATATTTAAAGTATAAAGTTGATAGTTATGAAATAATAAGGATTTTTTATGATTTGGATTAGATAAGCAATATTTTAAATATTAATACTGCTATTTTAGAAAAAAATGAAGAAATTAAGTATATTATTTCTAATTTTTGAATTTGAACGTTTTATTAAAAAATAAAGTGTGAAATTGATGAGGAGACAGTATTTTTGTACGTTATTATTGTTGGATTAGAATTTATTTCTAATTACTACATTATACTTATTTTTGTGTGAAATTACAAAAATACCCCCAAACCTAATTTTACCTAAACCCTAATTCTTCCAAACTCCAAACCCTATCAGATGCGGCCGTCACCCCCTTTCATCCCCTTCAGTGTAATATTCAGAAACAAAATTATAGAGAAGGAAGCTTGAGAAAGGAGAGTGGGAAGAGAGGGAGGGGCTGCGTTGTGCAGAGCCACCGCCAACCTGCCACGCGCGACCGTCGCCGTCTCCCTGCGAAACAGCCGCCGCGCCTACCCGTTCACAGCGCCGCCGTCGCCCTTACCGCGTCGCGCCGCTGCGGCAATCCACACGTCCTTGTCACCGCCAGGGGAAAGCCAGTGCCGCCACCATGTCACGCCTTGCCGCCGTGCCTCGCGCCTCACCACCGTCATCCTTGCAGGCGTGGAGGAAGCTTTTTTCTGCCACTGCTGCCCGTGAAGCTGACGCGGTCGCGAATCAGAACTCAGGCGAGAGAGAGGAGGTCGTGAAGGAGAGGGGAGCCGCGCCGTTCTGCCTCGCCGTCGCCATTAAAGACGCACCCAGTCCCTAGTCGCCGCCGCACCAAACGAGGGAGTGGCCGCCGTCGCTGCAGAGGAGCAGCACGGCCACCGTCGCATCCTCGCGCACAGAGAGAGGGGGATGCACGAAAGGGGACCTTTTTCCGTCGCTGTCGTGCCGTGAGCGCCGATTCGGTGGTTGCCGTCGCCGCTGCCTGGGTTCCATTGGTCCAAGCCGCCATTGATGGAGCTCGCATCACCGTCAGCCATGGCCGCTGTGCCTCGGGTCACCGAGAAACGCCACCGCTGCTGCCGCCGGAAACCGCCACTGAAGCCGGTGTCATTTGGTAAGCTTTAACCCGTCTTCAGTTTCCTTATCTATTAAAGTTCACCTTTACCATGAGAGTTGTGATGCGGCTGTTGTGCTAGGAGTTGTCGCAAGTTGCTGCTGCCGGAATCACTGCCGAGACTGCCGCTTCATGGTTCAGTCACTTCTTGTTTGCGGTAAGCGTTTACGTTCCGGTTACCCCTTTAATCGCTGTCCTGGTAAACGTTGAGGTGTTGTAGCATTCGTTGTTATGAGAGTTAATCTCGGTTATTATATATTGCGATTAGTGTTACTATGGTCATTGCGAAAGTGGCTGAAAGCTGAGGTTTCGGTTGCCGGTGATTTCGAGTTGAGGCGGAAAGGACTCTGTGAGACGTTTGGGTTATGGATTTGCGTTTTGAGGTAGGGGCGCTTTCCAAAAACTATGTTTTATGTATTGGAATTATTACATATGGATACTGATGTGAGATATTGTGTATTTGGTGATTGTATCTGCCTTATGTATTATTTGATTGACTCGAATGATTATGGATGTTGGTTTGGCTGAATTGTTGTGCGGCTTTGTGAAATGTAATGTTTTGAAGTTGATTCTTTTAAAGCTTTAAAATCGGGTTTAATCCATTGTGAATTGATTTGAGTTGAGTTGATTTTCTGGATAAGAAAGTCGAATGCACTTTTGAATTCAGCCTGGTTTACTTTAATTAATTTGGTTTTGGACAAATGGATTGTTACTGAACCGTTTTTTTTAAAGCTTTGGAAATGAGTTAAATTGGTTGATATTGAGTTAATTTTGAAATGGTATCCTTGAGATACGCCACTGAGGCGATTGTTGGATTTATCTTGCTTTGAATTGATTTCTGGTTTTGTGTTGTTGAAAAGGAAGGAGGAACGGTTTAGTTGGGACCCGAACTGGGTGGCAAAAGTCCAAGTTTTAGGGGAGATGCTGCCGAAATTTTTATAAAATCTTAGTCTTGTTTGAAAGGTTATTTAAAAAGGGTTGGATTTGAAAAATTGTATTATTTGATTTATTAAAAGGATATTTATGTTTTCAAGTTTAATTTATTTGATGAACCTTATACGTTGAGTTCGGCTTATTTAGAACTGAACTATTTTTACCGTTTGAACCACTGAAGGAAAGAATGATGCTTTAATATTGATTTCAATATAAAAAGGAGTTTTTAGTGATTTTTAAAGGAACCTAGACTTTTGATTGAGTAATCAAGTTTGAGGCATTTTGGAAGAGTTGGAAAAATAGGTTCCAAAAAGAAATCTGAAAGCGGTTTGATTCAAATGAACCGGTTCCGTTTCAAATGAGTTGATTTTTGGACCGGGTTGGAACTTGTGATTTTGTATGGTTCGGTTTCAGAATAAATTCAGTTTTATTTACTTGAACTGAGAATTTATGATTTCAAGAGTTTCAATGAATTTTTAAGGAATTGATGTAAGATGACCTTCCCTAAAGACTTGGGACTCTGCCGAGAAACTTTTGTTATAAAATCCTATCGTTGGATGGATGATTTTGAATACTTTGAAATAAATCCTTAACTTGCCACGGTTTTGGAAGTTTTGGAAAGAGAATGCCGAGAGTGGCTCTGTTTTAAAAAGGGAACTCACTTTGAGTAAATTTGGCTTATGAGCCTGAGATGATTTGAGAAATGAGATTTCTAAAAGCCAAGGCTAAAAAGAGTCGAAACTTGATTTCAAAGTGAAACGATTTGAGAAAAAGTGATTTATGGCTTAAATGCCGATTTTACGAATTGATGATGTTGAATGTGGAAGTGCTGTTTTGTTGTGAGCCAGAATGGCTGTGTATGCTATGATATTGGCTGGTTCTGGATTGAACCGTGATCCGGAATGGCTGTGTATGCTATGAATGTTGGCTGGTTCTGGATTGAACCGTGAGCCGGAATGGCTGTGTATGCTATGAATATTGGCTGGTTCTGGACTGAACCGTGAGCCGGATGGCTGAGATGGATGTTGATCCACATATGAGAATAGATGCATGTATATGCTGAATTATTGATAATTGTGATTTGCACTTCCACTGTCTGAGATACGAGTTTCCCTGGTTAGTAGCAGTGGCTAGCCACCACGTGCTCCAGGTTGAGACTTGATACTCTGTTGACCATATGTCGTAAGTGTGGCCGGGCACTGTGAAAGTCCCGGATGAGCTTGCCCCCGTAAATATTCACCAGTAAAGGTGATGGATATGGATCATGTTTATGATCAAGTTTATGATGAGTATAACTCGAGTTGGGGATGCGCGACAGAGGGACAGTCCAATGGTTAGCTACCAGGACTTGTCGGGTTGGCTCTATAACCAACAGATGATATCATCAGCCACTAGGGACAGGCATGCATCATATGCATCTATGTGACATTGTTTGGGTGTGCATATTGTACTTGGTTTGCCTATGTGATTAATTGCTAATTGTTCTACTTGCAATAACTGTTTGTTTGTGCTTGCATCTTCCTATCTGTGTTTGCAACTGGGACTCTGTTGGATTGTGGTGATTTGGTTGAAGGTTGGATGGTTTGGGCCTAGGGCCATGATTGGATTGTTTGGGCCTAGGGCCGTGGTTGGAATGAGATGAACTGATGGTTGATTTCGGTTTTGTGTTTCTGGTTTGGAATAAAATATGAAAGGCTATTTTGGTTCCGCATAGATAAACCGTTTTGAAAGGCTTTTGAGTTTTTGAGAATTGAATGGTTCCTCTTTCAGAAAGATTTATGACTTTACTTTTATTGTAAACTGTCGTTTTTGAAAAGAGGCATAAGATGGTTATTAATCACTGGTACGATTTATCTTAAAGTATCCTATTACAGTAATTCCCAAAAACCCTCTACTGAGAACCCTTTCGAGGATGATGTTCTCACCCCTTACATTTTTTCCCTTTCAGGATATGGGCGCAGAAGTTACGAAGAATTTATTTAGTTATTGTTGTGATGCTTTGTATTGCTTTAGATTATTATTTATTGTACCCTCGCCTTTATCTTGATATAATCTGTAAGAGGGATAGGAATTTTATTGGATTATGTTTGTAATATTACTTATATATATATATGTATGTATATATATGGATGTACTCTTTATGAGTTTTTGTAAGTTGTATGGTATGTATGGATGTACGTTGTATAGCAAAAGTATTTTTGGGAGCGGTATTGCGGTTTTAAAGATTTAAACAGGCTCATATTTTAGTATTAAATAGTAAAAGTGTCGTCGTAATGTCCGAGCTATCAGAGTAGCGCAGCCGGAAGCGTGAGCTTTGGTAGTTAGGGTGTTACAATTATGGTATCAGAGCAGTCCTTCCTGTAGAGCCTGAGGAATGGACCGACTATGCTTTAGTTGCATACTCTGAGTGTTTGTCATGTATTAGGTCTCGTCGAATGACGAGAATTAGAGCTTTATGCACATGACTGTCTATTGATTAACGCTGTTAGTCTTGCATTGCATAATTCTTGGTATTAAGTTTGGCCGGCTTAATACTAGTGAATTATGTATATGAAAGCACTAATGGGTTATCATAGATGATATACGAGTTTTGAGTAAAGCGAATTGCGGGTTTTGGGAACGTTAGAAACTATTTCTCGAGGCTATTTAGTTGTGTGTCTTGAATTTTGCTCGAGTTGACCGTTCTTTCATGTCCTAACTTGAAGTTCTCATTTGCTACTCCTCTTGAAGAGTAGTTTGAGGTTCCACTCTATTCCTCTATTCATATGCATTTTTGTTTGATCTTAAGTGCATATGCTTATTTGAGATCCTTGTTGCACCTACCTTCCTCTGTTTGAGTTCTTCTTGATTCATATAGTCTTTGATATAGCTTTGAACTTGTTCTATTGCGTTGTGCATTTTAACTCCGGATTATGAGTCCATTCTTAGGAAACTTGTTGATTCAGTTTTTCTCTTATTTGACAGTGATCACAGCCAATTTTGAGATTTTATGAAAATTTGTTGTTGATTGGATATATACTTATCTACATATGTGGAGCTTGAAGAATTCTTATACAGTTTAACAACTATTTATTTCTAATATCTCGCCTGTACTTTTACTGGTTTACGGAACAGCATTTACTTTAAATTATAATTTGACTTTCTAGTAATGTTACTACGGTTCCAATGCACATCTTCATTTGATTAGGTATTTGGATATTTTTCAAAATTTTGGAAAGGAAAGCTTTTTCACTTTTATCCCAGTTGAGTTTCATTTGATAAGCTTTACTTAACTTATTTTGAATTGAGTTTGATTTAGCATGCTATATAGTTTATGCCATTGTTGTTCTTTTAAAAGTGCTGGACTCATAGCTTTCTTCCTATGAACGGAATAAATTCTCTATTAAACCTTCCATCTCTATGAAGGTCATACTTGACTTTATTTTTAACTAATCTTTTTACAATGTGAACATTACCATTGATCTTGGTTTTCCTTCTCTTGTGAATTTCATTCTTATATGAGTCAGTTTGATTCGTTTCAAAATAGTGCATCGTTTATTCTCTCATTATCTCTACAAGAGTTTTTAGTCAAAGATTTATCCTTGAGAAATTACTAATGATTGGGTTGTCTTTTCCTACGACTTTTTCTTTGGATCAATTGGAAGCTTGTTGGATGTCTCACGACTAGTGAATCTTGTTTAAACTACTTTGATTTAAGATCTTTTCTTGTATGGCTTGACTCCTTTTCAAGTACATTCTAATTTTCTTGAATATCCTTCTGAGATGGTGATTTCATGAACACTTTGGAGTCTTGTTTTGAACTCTTAGAAAAAAAAAGTTTTGAATTCTCTTTGAAGAAATTCTAAACGGAATTTATTTTCTGTTGCTTGATTGGGATTGAAACCATTGTTCAATTTTTGACAAAATTGTTGTAAAATTGACATGCGCTATTTTAAATGAGGTTTTGGAAAGTTTCCTTGTTTAATGGAAACCTGTTCGTTTGTAACGCACCGCTTGTTTTCTTACCAGATTGTAAGCAAAATTTTACCTCGGAATTTTTTTTCTAAATAGAGCTTAACTTTCTCTTTTGACCTTGCTAAGATTTTTATACACGCTTGTTTGAATGTGGACTTTGAAGATTTTTGAACCAGCATTTGATTACTTCCGGGTTTTTATGAATTGCTTTTGGTTAAGTTGTGCATCTAATTATCTTTCTAAAATATTTGGAGAAATATTTTAGCTCTTAGCCAAACTTGTGTGCATTTTGTTTTTAAAATTCTGCATGATCTGCTTCAACATAAAATTGTATTAGAGCAGAGCCATGCTTGTGCTTTTGTTACTCTCTTGAAGGATGTTTGTTGCTTAACTTCTCTTTCAGAATGCGAAGTGATTTTTGCAAGTTTTCGATTCTTTTAAAGATGATGTATTCAAGAAGTATTTCTAATCGTGCTCTTGAGTTCTGTGAGCTTTGTCTTGGGTCTGAGATATTCTTTTCTGTAGACCTCACACTTCTTCGGTTCAGCTTGGATTTGCTTTAAAATATTGTGCTGAATTTTCTTTTTATTGGTCCTGTTGGATTTCTTTTATACAAGGGTTATCTTTGAAGTTGTCAATCGATTAATTTCTAGCAAACTTCATTGGTTGAGTGTCTTTGTTAACTGGATTGGATGCATTTTTCCAAATCTATGAGTATCATTCTTGACATGTGTCTTTCCTTTCTGGATCTAGTACCCTTCTGAGTAGACTCGAGAATTATTTTGATATCACGTGCGACTTATAGTCGTAGTAACACGATGCGTTAGTTCTTTAAGACGTGATGTGTGTATATGGAAGGTGAAGCGGTAGCTGTGTAACGTTGTGAGTTGTGGGTGTTTTGTTCCTTGCGAACAGGTTTGCGGTTGTTAGGCTTATGATTGGTCATGAGGTTGTAAAATGATTGATGGAGTTGGGGAAATTGAAGTTCTGAAGTGGGAATGAGATTTGCCAGCGAACATTATGCCGCTATTTAAATACCAACATGCCTTGCAGCCTTTTACCACACTAATTACCACTTTGCTTTGTGGACGCCCATCTTGATTTGCACCCTATTTTGGCACCTCAAGTGTTTGTAAAGCCTTGAGATCATATGACCTTGTGCATTGAGCCTATCTTGTAACACTTGCCTGGCAATCACACTCCTACCTTTGTATCTTTATGCATACGACCATCCAAGTATTTGAAAACCGTATATATGTTTATATGTTAAGATATTTTTGCTTTTTCCTTAAATGTATTTAAGGGTGAACTGTTATGAAATTCTTTTCGCTTTGTATCAATTTTCGAGGGCGAAAATTTTTATAAGGTGGGTAGAATGTAAGACCCAAAACTTTTGAAAAGTCTTATTATGATCAAGTCTCAAATCATATGGTTATTTATAGCCTTAATTTCAGAAATTATTTTATTAACGGTAATTAAGGCAAGTTTTGATTTATTAAAAGGATATTTATGTTTTCAAGCTTAATTTATTTGATGAACCTTATACGTTGAGTTCGGCTTATTTAGAACTGAACTATTTTTACCGTTTGAACCACTGAAGGAAAGAATGATGCTTTAATATTGATTTCAATATAAAAAGGAGTTTTTAGTGATTTTTAAAGGAACCTAGACTTTTGATTGAGTAATCAAGTTTGAGGCATTTTGGAAGAGTTGGAAAAATAGGTTCCAAAAAGAAATCTGAAAGCGGTTTGATTCAAATGAACCGGTTCCGTTTCAAATGAGTTGATTTTTGGACCGGGTTGGAACTTGTGATTTTGTATGGTTCGGTTTCAGAATAAATTCAGTTTTATTTACTTGAACTGAGAATTTATGATTTCAAGAGTTTCAATGAATTTTTAAGGAATTGATGTAAGATGACCTTCCCTAAAGACTTGGGACTTTGCCGAGAAACTTTTGTTATAAAATCCTATCGTTGGATGGATGATTTTGAATACTTTGAAATAAATCCTTAACTTGCCATGGTTTTGGAAGTTTTGGAAAGAGAATGCCGAGAGTGGCTCTGTTTTAAAAAGGGAACTCACTTTGAGTAAATTTGGCTTATGAGCCTGAGATGATTTGAGAAATGAGATTTCTAAAAGCCAAGGCTAAAAAGAGTCGAAACTTGATTTCAAAGTGAAATGATTTGAGAAAAAGTGATTTATGGCTTAAATGCCGATTTTACGAATTGATGATGTTGAATGTGGAAGTGCTGTTTTGTTGTGAGCTGGAATGGCTGTGTATGCTATGATATTGGCTGGTTCTGGATTGAACTGTGAGCCGGAATGGCTGTGTATGCTATGAATATTGGCTGGTTCTGGATTGAATCGTGAGCCGGAATGGCTGTGTATGCTATGAATATTGGCTGGTTTTGGACTGAACCGTGAGCCAGATGGCTGAGATGGATGTTGATCCACAGATGAGAATGAATGCATGTATATGCTGAATTATTGATAATTGTGATTTGCACTTCCACTATCTGAGATACGAGTTTCCCTGGGTAGTAGCAGTGGCTAGCCACCACGTGCTCCAGGTTGAGACTTGATACTCTGTTGACCCTATGTCGTAAGTGTGGCCGGGCACTGTGAAAGTCCCGGATGAACTCGCCCCCGTAAATATTCACCAGTAAGGGTGATGGATATGGATCATGTTTATGATCAAGTTTATGATGAGTATAACTCGAGTTGGGGATGCGCGACAGAGGGACAGTCCAATGGTTAGCTACCAGGACTTGTCGGGTTGGCTCTATAACCGACAGATGATATCATCAGCCACTAGGGACAGGCATGCATCATATGCATCTATGTGACATTGTTTGGGTGTGCATATTGTACTTGGTTTGCCTATGTGATTAATTGCTAATTGTTCTACTTGCAATAACTGTTTGTTTGTACTTGCATCTTCCTATCTGTGTTTGCAACTGGGACTCTGTTGGATTGTGATGATTTGGTTGAAGGTTGGATGGTTTGGGCCTAGGGCCATGATTGGATTGTTTGGGCCTAGGGCCGTGGTTGGAATGAGATGAACTGATGGTTAATTTCGGTTTTGTGTTTCTAGTTTGGAATAAAATATGAAAGGCTATTTTGGTTCCGCATAGATAAACCGTTTTGAAAGGCTTTTGAGTTTTTGAGAATTGAATGGTTCCTCTTTCAGAAAGATTTCTGACTTTACTTTTATTGTAAACTGTCGTTTTTGAAAAGAGGCATAAGATGGTTATTAATCACTGGTACGGTTTATCTTAAAGTATCCTATTACAGTAATTCCCAAAAACCCTCTACTGAGAACCCTTTCGAGGATGATGTTCTCACCCCTTACATTTTTCCCCTTTCAGGATATGGGCGCAGAAGTTACGAAGAATTTATTTAGTTATTGTTGTGATGTTTTGTATTGCTTTAGATTATTATTTATTGTACCCTCGCCTTTATCTTGATATAATCTGTAAGAGGGATAGGAATTTTATTGGATTATGTTTGTAATATTACTTATATATATATGTATGTATATATATGGATGTACTCTTTATGAGTTTTTGTAAGTTGTATGGTATGTATGGATGTACGTTGTATAGCAAAAGTATTTTTGGGAGTGGTATTGCGGTTTTAAAGATTTAAACAGGCTCATATTTTAGTATTAAATAGTAAAAGTGTCGTCGTAATGTCTGAGCTATCAGAGTAGCGCAGTCGGAAGCGTGAGCTTTGGTAGTTAGGGTGTTACATTAGTCAATATTAGAAAAATATTAAACCTAATCCTTTCTGGGCAATTGTTTTCCCAAATCTTACAAATACAAGAGAGTTGTGATTCACTGAGCTCCTTGTCGTTGGATGTCTTTCCCAATCTCAAGAATCTCCAGATAAGAGAGTGTAGGAATCTGGAATCAGTGTCAATGTCAGATGCACCACACACTGCTCTTCAACGTCTCAAAATAATTGAGTGCTCCAAATTAGTGTCATTTGCAGGAGAAGGACTGGCTGCACCCAACTTGACTCATCTTGAAGTTGGAGGGTGCTGGAAGTTGGGGGAATTACCATGTGACATGAAGAGTCTACTCCCAAGTTTACAGTCTCTTGAGATATATGGTTGCCCAAACATTTGCAGGTTGCCAGAGGGTGGTTTGCCGCCTAATTTGAAATCACTTGAAGTGGGATTAAGGGATCTTTCATGGATGTCCAACTTGGACGCCCTCACTCATCTTACCATTCATGGTTATGACTGCGACAACATAAAGTCATACCCAGAGGTAGGTTCGCTGCCTCACCTTCCCTCCCTTACCACTCTCAAGATATGCTGATTCAATAATCTGGAGACATTGGAGTGCAACGAGCTTCTTCGCCTCACCTCCCTTCTACAACTAAACATTTATTGGTGTCGAAAGCTGGAGAATATGGAAGGAGAAAAGCTGCCTCCCTCTCTTTTGCTACTTCAAATTGATCATTGTGGTTTACTGGGAAAACACTGCAAGAACAAGCATCAACTAATCTGGCCCAAAATTTCCCACATCCCTGACATTAATGTCTTCTAAACAGGGATTTCTGAACAGGTAATTCTCTAATCATCATGATTCACACATGCACAAGTCATACCAAAAAATGATAGCTTGATTTGTGGAAAGAAAAGAGTTTAAAAAATGGTGTTTTTTTCTTTGCCTAATCTTTATATTTATGCTTAACCAAATTCATTGTACATATCAAATTAAATACGGCTACTAAAATGGTTTTCGAGATTGAAAATGCACTTGTTTCTAATCCTTTTTTTTTAATCAAAGAGTTACCTATCGTGCTAGAAGATTCAAAGTAAAAGGAATAAGCATGAGGTGTATAAGCTTTCAAAATAAAAGGATCAAATTATTGCTGTATAATCTTTTCAACTGCTTGCTGGATTTGTAACTCTTAAGTTGAATAGATGGAGAGTTATTCATATTATTATACACTCATCTAATGCCTTGTATAATTTCTTTTGAACACGCTATCGATAAACAGTTTTCCCAAGGTCTCGATATAACTAATGTCATTAGAAGGTCAAGTTGCAATGAAGCCATCAGACAACAATTTCATCTCTATCAACTTCACTTATTGGTGAGTATCTATCCTTTTTTTTGAAATTATTATTTTTAAATAAACTAAAACATAGGCTTACCATGAATTTAGCCAATGGTTTTTATCCTGGTATGTGCAGTTTGGACATATATTAAGCTACTTAAGATTCTGTTCTGAAATGTCTATAATGAAAATCTTTTCTTTCTAACTTGTAATATTATGGCAATTAAATTATGCTTGTTGATCACTTTATTTTTCTGTCTAACTGCATTTAACTTCCTCTCTGCAATTTCACATTTTGGTGGCATTTATGTTTGTTAATTATCATTTCACTGATGATCCTAAAATCAAAACAATGATCCAACATTACTGCAGTACTATGCATTTCAGAAAAAAAGTGTAGAAAATCAAAAGAACTAAAAGACTATAGAATGATAATTGTGTTTGGTTTTTCTGATGAAAAAATTAGTCTTGAAATGTTATTAATTTGTGTATTAGTGTGTCAGAAGAAAGCCTCTGAACTCTGCATGAGATACATTGAGGAATAAGCAGCAATACAGAAACATGGGAATACCGTTGCTGTCACTTGAGTAGAGAAGGTCAAATATTCTGAAACTGAAACAGTGTCAATTGCAGAAAAGGAAAGGGAAACTTGAAAGCTAAAATGTTGTGGATAGTTAGCTACCTGCAATGGTCAATACAATGCATATATAAAAAGGCTTGATTGAGTATGATTAAGTTGTCCCTTTCGGCACATAATCTCTATATAAATTCAAACCATATTTACTTCAGGTTGGTATAGTTACTCTATTCCTCTCTGCAATTTACTTCAGGTTGGAGAATATGGCAGCAGAAAAGCTTCCTTTCTCTCTGTTACTATTTCAAATTCAACACTATCCTTTGCCCGGCAAACGCTACAAGAAAAAGAGTCGCAGCTAAACTCTTCATGGAAGTAACATAAACTTGATGGATCTAGAGGTATCTTTGAAGCTGCTCTATCTCATATCATTTCTTACGAATACCAACTCAAATAGATTTTCCAGAGGCATCAAGGGATAGATAACTGCTATGCTGGAGGATTTGCTTTCTTTGTGGTTTCAACCATTAAAATGTGCATTAGGCAGCTTCTGTGGCAATTGCAACTTGGTGAGCATATAAGTACATTTGTCAAAATTTTGCATTGCGGTATTATTATTTTGATGTCAATCTTTTCTCAAGCTGAATTTGTCCCTTTTGGTTCTGTTTTTGAAGCTAAAAAGGAATGCAACAATGTTGAATACATCATTGTGTATTTATCAAGCAGGTTCTTATCATAGTCCTTCAACTTTGAGGTGTGATCGCTATCCGTGCTCTCTAGCCTAATAGTTCGTAAACAACTCCATCTATTGTATCATTGATTTCACCATTTAGTTTATGTGGTTATGTTCTTGGACAAGAGTTCTGCACTTATAATTAGTAGTGCTTGTAAGTTTTGAGACTTGCTTGTAGCTTTATTTGGAAAATAGTGAATATTTTTACCTTCCCGTGGGTTTTTTCCCTCTCACATTGAGAGGTTTTTCCCACGTTAAAATTTGGTGTTCTGTTGGTCTGTCCTCTTCAATTATTTGCTGGTATTGATGCTTCCATATTATGCCTTTGACAGGTTTAGTTTATTCCCACCATGAATGATCATTTTACAATGTTAAATATCTTGCCTATGAAAATTATATTGAGGTGCATTCTATATAACTAGTAGCTTAATGTTTCTCTCTCCTTTTTTTTAAGAGAACGAAAAGAATTAAAGAAAACTAAAAGCAATTCAATTTGACTGTACTAAACTCAGGAATATTGAAAATAATGCACCAACTATTAATTATCTTAAAAGGTTTTCATAGGTGTATACAAGAACTACTTTCTTCCTTGAATAAATGGAAGAGAAGAATCATCCTCTTCCAAAAATAAATTCAGTTCATTAGAAAAAAAATTTTCAAAAAATTTTTTCAAAAAAAAATGTATGAAAAAAAAATATTGGTTCCCCCTTTCCCCCTAAATCATGGTAGCGAGGAACAACAATATTAGAAAATTGTTAAAAATATACAAGTTGTATGATAGAATTACTCTACTTAGTATGTTAAAAAGTTATTATTATAAGTTGATAAAAATAATTGAAAACAATCAATATCACTTGATAATTCTCAAATGAGATATATTTTTAGACGTAATAATAATAAATATGAGAAAAATATTTATTCTTGGATGCAGGAACAACCTTATTTTAGAGATGCAAGGCAATTAATGTCAATCACCAGAGTGAAAAGCTATATAAGACTAAAGAGAGTGGTTTAGACTTTAGACATTAAATCATAACTAACTAACTAAAGTTGAATAAGGCAGCAAGAGACAAAGAAAAAGGATGTGCCAAAAAGACATTCATGATCAAGCTACCAATTAGTGCCGATTGTCTAGCTTATAAGGACAAATTGGCAAATTCTGGAGTGGCAAGTTTTGCATTGATTGTGGATCCTAATTCTCTAAATGATCAAATAACGATACAGTTTCTTACTTAAATTGCTTGTTCCACCGTTTGAGCAATCATAGCCAAAATGACAAAAAAGTTACAGCTACATTTAATATTTGATTAGCCAGCCATCCAGAGCAATTCCCACAAGCATCCAACTATGAATTAGGCAATGATGGTGATGATGCAATGATATTTCTTCTATCAAGATAGCTGGATGGTAGGCCTAGTATTAATGATAGTGTATAATATTCATTTTTCTTGTTCTTCATGTGTATTTATTTACCACTCTTTCTGTATAAAATGACTCACATTCGATATTCGATCCAAGTTACATAGCAATAGAATGATGAGTACATAATAAATACAAAAAGAATAAATAAAGACAAAAAAACAAATCATACAAACTTTACTCTGGGTCTAATGCTCATAACAACTACACTCACAAAATGACAAGCACTTAATTTATGATGGGGCCATAAGTTACGATGGACCAGAATGAGACAAAGGTAGTTTGATACTACAGTTTGAGCAACTTGAAAATATTAATACTTTTTATTCAACACTTGAGCTACTTTTGTCTTATAAAGCAGAAAGAACATCAAAATCTTGATTTTTAGTAATAATGAATATGAGTATACAATGAATCCCAAATTGTGGTGGGAGAGGAAATTATGCAGCAAAAAATACACTCATTGCATCTTGTCCAGATTGAGGTAGAAATTAATATAGGCAAACTACTAAAACCAAAAATAATAAATACATAGATACATTTACCATTTAACAACTATCATCTCAATCTAGTGGGATGGGCAAGATTTTACTACTATTATCATCTTCACTTTGATCAATGATCTCTCCACCTATTCGCTTTCTCTCTCTGCTAGAGTCCTTTTGCTCATGATGATGATAATTGCGATGGGATTGCGACGATTCTCCTCCGGTCCTCTGCTCCTACAAGAAAGAATGATAAAGTAGTGATAAATGAGAATCAGATTATAGCAATGCTGAATCATCTTGCTTTTGCTCTCCAGTTATGTATAATGCAGAGTTCAAGAAAGGGAAAGAACATACATCACGGAATAGGATCTCGTCGGCCTCAAGCATGTGGATTATGTGTCCGATTTTAGGTCTCTTTGTGGCATCAGGATCAACACATTTAAGAGCAACCAACAGAGCAAGCTTAAGAGCCTTTGAAGACGGCTTTTCAAGAAGGTTTAGATCGATGAGTTCTTCTGATTTTCTATTGCCAACCATAGCTTTCAACCATTCAATTAAATTAACCTACAAATATACCGAATTCTAGTTAGGAAAACAGAAAAAGAGAGAATAATCAGCATAAAAAAGTGTAAGAAGATTAAAACCAAAACTGTATGCTATTATTGGTTATAGCCTCTAACCTCTCCTTGGGGTTTACTATAATCAACGGGACTTCTTCTGGTAATTATTTCCATAATAAATATCCTCTTTTTTATCAAAGAGTTACCTATCGTGCTAGAAGATTCAAGGTAAAAGGAATCAGCATAAGGTGTATAAGCTTTCAAAATAAAAGGATCAAATTATTGTTGTATAATCTTTTCTAACAGTAGTTATTTCTTCCTTGTCTTGTTTGTATACAGAGATACAATGTTCAACATGCTATCTGAATTTTGGTAACATATTGTACCATATCTATCCTTATCATCAGCAAGAACTAGAGTAAGTTGGGAATTATGCCTTCAACTGCTTGATGGATTTGTAACTCTTAAGTTGAATAGATGGAGAGTTATTCATATTATTATACACTCATCTAATGCCTTGTATAATTTCTTTTGAACACGCTAGCGATAAATAGTTTTCCCAAGGTGAACTCGATATAGCTGATGTCATTAAAAGGTCAGGTTGCGATGAAGCCATCAGACAACAATTTCATCTCTATCAACTTCACTTATTGGTGAGTATCTATGTTTTTTTTTTGGAAATTATTATTTTTAAATAAACTAAAATATAGGCATACCATGAATTTAGCCAATGGTCTTTATCCTGGTATGTGCAGTTTGGACATATATTAAGCTACTTAAGATTCTGTTCTGAAATGTCTATATTGAAAATCTTTTCTTTCTAACTTGTAACATTATGGCAATTAAATTATGCTGGTTGATCACTTTATTTTTCTCTCTAACTGCATTTAACTTCCTCTTTGAAATTTCACTTTTTGGTGGCATTGATGTTTGTTAAATATCATTTCACTGCTGATCCTAAAATCAAAACAATGATCCAACATTACTGTAGTACTACGCATTTCAAAAAAACGTGTAGAAAATTAAAAAAATTGAAAGACTATAGAATGATAACTGTGTTTGGTTTTTCTGATGACAAACTCTTAGTCTTGAAATGTTATTAATTTGTGTAATACTGAATGCCTCTGAGCTCTGCATGAGATACATTAAGGAATAACTAGCAATACAGAAACATGAGAATACCCTTGCTGTCACTTAAGCAGAGAAGGTCAAATATTCTGAAACCGAAACAGTGTCAATTGCAGAAAAGGAGAGGGAAACTTTCAAGCTAAAATGTTGTGGATAGTTGGCTATAATGGTCAATACAATGCATAATGAAGACGCTTGATTGAGTATGATTAAGTTGTCCCTTTCAGCACATAATCTTTATATAAATTCAAACTATATTTACATTACCTTCATTCAATCAAAAGAAGTGATTTCTGTTTTAGATTCAGGTAGGTATAGTTACTCTATTTCTCTCTGCAATTAACTTCAGGTTCGAGAATATGGCAGGAGAAAGGCTTCCTTTCACTCTGTTACTATTTCAAATTCAACACCGTCCTTTGCCCCGCAAACGCTACAAGAAGAAGAGTTGCAGCTAAACTCTCCATGAAGGTAACATAAACTTGATGGATCTAGAGGTATTGATCTTTGAAGCTGCTCTATCTCATATCATTTCTTATGGATACCAACTCAAATAGATTTTCCAGGGCATCAAGGGATAGATAACTGTTATGCTGGAGGATTTGCTTTCTTTCTGGTTTCAACCATTAAATGTGCATTAGGCAGCTTCTGTGGCAATTGCAACTTGGTGAGCATGTAAGTACATTTGTCAAAATTTTGTATTGCGGTATTATTATTTTGATGTCAATCTTTTCTCAAGCTGAATTTGTCCCTTTCGGTTCTGTTTTTGAAGCTAAAAAGGAATGCAACAATGTTGAACACATCATTATGTATTTATCAAGTAGGTTCTTATCATGCTGCTATTAATTATTGCCATAGTGCGCCCATGTAATTCCTTGGAGCGAAAAAAATGATTGTACAATGTTAACCTAAATTAACATTTTTGTTGATTCAACAGAAGTGAATAATCACACACGCTATTGCCATGCATTATTAAGCTTTTAAGAAAAAGTTTTAACTGTGAAACATAATTTTCACAAAGATAACAATTCCATTGGTCACACATCTTCAAGTTGCAGGGTGCTGGAAGTTAGAGCTTAGAGGCATTACCACATGACATGAATAGTCTACTCCCAAGTCTACAGTCTCTCGAGATATATGGTTGCTCCAATTTGTGCAAGTTGACAGAGGTGATTTGCCACCTAACTTAAATCACTTGATGTGGGATTTTGCGAGGAACAAATGAGGGGTCTATCATGGATGCCGAACTTCCACGCCCTCACTCATCTTACAATTTCAAGTTATGACTACGACAACATAAAGTCATGCCCAGGGTAGGTTCGCTGCCTCACCTTCCCCCCTTACCACTCTGCATCTATACACCTTTAAGAATTTGGAGACATTAGAGAGCAACGAGCTTCTCCGCTTCACCTCCCTTCAACAATTGCACATCTCATGCTGCCAAAAAGCTCAAGAATATGGAAGGAGAAAAGCTGCCTCCTCTCTCTTGCTACTGAAAATGACAAACTATGGTTTACAGAACATTGCAAGAACAAGCATCAACTAATCTGGTCCAAAATTTACCACATTCCCACCATTCAAGTCTAAAACTTTTCTGATATGGACCATTAACAAAAACATGTTATTTTAAATTTTTTTAATAATTACTAAATAGTTCTTATTTAATTTTAATTATAACTTAATTTTTTATATATTATCTAATTATTAAATTTATTTTTTATTTTATAAATTATAATTTAATATTCATCTATCATGTTTATTAACAATTAAAAACAAAAATAACAACCAAATAAATCAAAAATAACAACTAAATAAATCTTTCATTAATTGGGACCTTCATAAATATTTTGACAATGTGAATAACGAGTTGTAAACGCGACAGATATCGCATGTTTCTTTAAATTGAATTTCTTAAAGCAATAAGGGTATTTTCTTATTTAATCGATTGAATTGTGCTGTAGAATGAGTTTTCTCAAAATTCAATCGATTGAATTTTGTACGTGATTAAGGATCTTTTCATATTAATAGAATCGATTGAAATTTGTACGTGATTAAAGGTTTTTAGTTTAAAAAACTCATATTTTTATGATGAAGTAATGTCATTTTTATTTATTATTTCAACAACTAAGTCATACAAATATTATGTCTTGTCAATTATATTTTATATAATTAATTTGTTTATAAAAAAATATTTTTCTATCTTTTTATTTGTTTGCATTCTATTTATATTTACATATATTAATGTTATTTTCATTGTTTAGATGTTTGTGATATAAGTTGATATATTTCAATCTTTACTTAGATTCTTTTAATTTTTACCATTCTTTAGAGTAATGTATTTTGCATTAATTAATCCTTGGAATAAAATTCTCTGAAAAATTGGAATTCTATCTAATGTTTTAGTATAAAAAATAGCACTGATTTTAATTCTAATGAGATTTTAATTCTCATGTTAAGGTTATATAATTGTTCAAGTATCCACACTTTAACAAAGTAAGGAAAGTAAAGGGAATTTCTTAAAAAAATTGGAGAAAAATCTGGAACAGCGAATAAAAATGGCGGAATACGAGATGTGAAGACAAACAGTTGAAAAAGAAAAACGTAGCAACCACGAATGTTTTTTTGCCATGAAATTTTTTTATTTTTGTTTCAAAAATTTGTAACTTTTACTATTATTTAATAGTGGCTAATTGAACAATTTTAATATACTAAAAGCTATACTTCAAATAATACCTATATATATACTTATAATACTTGACGAAGACGGCCATAACTAATAAAACAAAATTTTATATATACAATTGGATACATTATTTTTCCACTGGAGAGGATCTACTCCCCATTATTTATACTGTTAATAATACAAAGTATCAATTTAGTTCAAAACTTCTTTATAATTGCAAATAAGATTTACTCTAACATATTCTAAAATAAATGGTGAGCAGAACTCGTTTTCAAGTTTCAGCTCACTATTTTCTTTTATTTTTTGTTTTTAAGTGTTCATGGTGTTGTTGATAGTAGACTAGTGACAAATTGTCAAGTTTTAGTCATACGCAACCGGGTTGGTTTAGGCGTGGCCATGATACGGTGGAGAAGTGGAGTAGAGGAAGGACGAAAAGGGACTAACCGAAGAAGAGGGACCAGGGTTGGAGAGGAAAAGGAGTGAGGAGGCATAGGTCATAATAGAGGAATAGTAAAATAATAATTTATAAAATAAAAAGTAGATTTAATAATTAAATAATATATAAAAATTAAGTTGTAGTTAAAATTAAATAAGGACTATTTAGCTATTATTAGAAAAGATAGAAACTCAGGCGTAGTCAACTTCACGAAAAATTGATAGCTGAGAGCAGTTAGATAATTTGACTGATTTGACTAAATTTTTATCTAACAGCTCTCAGCTATTAATTTGATGTGAAGTCGACTACACTTGAGTTTTCACCATTAAATAATAATAATAATAATAATAATAATAATAATAATAATAATAATAATAATAATAATAATAATAATTATTATTATTATTATTATTATTAATGCAAGAACAACCTTAAATGAGAAAAAATATTTATTCTTGGATGCAAGAACAACCTTATTTTAGAGATGCAAAGTAATTAATGTCAATCACCAGAGTGAAAAGCTGTATAAGACTAAAGAGAGTGGTTCAGACATTAAATCATAACTAACTAACTAACAAGTAACAACATTGAATTAGGCAGCAAGAGACAAAGAAAAAGGGTGTCCCAAAAAGACATCCATGATCAAGCTACCAATTAGTGCTGATTGTCTAGTATATAAGGGCAAACTGGCAAAATCTGCAATGGCAAGTCTTGCATTGATGGTGAATCCTAATTCTCAATTTAATTACCAAATTATTATACACTTTATTTCTTAAATTTCTTGTTCCACCATTTGAGCAATCATAGCCAAAATGACAAAAAAGGTTACAACTACATTTAATATTTGATTAGCCAGCCAGCAAGACCAATTCCCACAAGCACTCAACTATGATCATTGTGTATTTATCATGCAGGTTCTGATCATTTTCCTTTGTGTGAGGCCCATGCAAACACATTTGGAGTGTCCCTCTAAATTTCTATTAGTGTATTAACCTGATCAAATGAATGATCGTATAATTAATCAAACCTTTTCTTGTTTAAGTGAAGATTCTTCAATCAATTCTTCAATTTAGAGGTGTGGTTGTGAGAGCTCTCTAGTAGAACTGCCACAAAGTCTGTAAACGAGTATCACTGATTTTATTTTGTTGTTGTGTCTATGTCCTTGTACAAGAGTTGTGTATGTATGCTTATTAATGCTTGTAAGTTTTGAGACTTCTTTGTAGCTTTGATTTGAATACTTATTCTTAGAGTGAAAAACAAATTTTATATTATACTGTACCATACTGATTATCTTGCCTATGAACCGTGAAGGCATGAATATATTAGAATCTAACAAGAAGGTATCTCTATAGGTAAACACTATAGTTGTTGATTCAATACAAGTGAAGAATCACACACTATTAATCACTCAATTCATTAGGAAACCATGTGCTATTATTATTTTTAATCACAAGTACAAGAACCAGTTTACAGCAGTGTTAAAAGAGATCATTATGAATTTTGCTACAAATGTTTTACTGCACAACCGCATTGACAGATTAAAATGTTCATCATATCATAATTTTATGTAAAATTAACATATATTAGAAATAGCTTTTAAGAGAAAGTTTAAACTCTGCAACAAAATTTCCACAAGGACAACAGTTGCATTGGTCACAGTAAAGGCTTGAATGATTTCTGAGTTTGTTCTTGTAAGTTGTAATCTATGGTGTTATGTTTGTATTTGAATTTGATCAGTGTTAAAAGAAATAAGGAAATTTGTCGTCAAGTTTCTTGGTGAGGACTGGATGTAGATTCCAGGTCTGGATCGAACGAGTGTAAATCCTGGGTGTCTCTCTCGAAACTCTTGTCGAAATTTGTTATTCGATTCGTCTATTTAACTTGCAATACAATCTAATGTCAGCCTCAGTAGTTTACTCAAAACTCTGTCCTAGTCTCATCATCCTTTTGGATACTTTTTCTTAAAATTTGCTGAAAAACTACCTGCTGCTGTGTGAATACATCTCTCATGCGCTTAGTATACTTTAGCTGGTACAATAAGATGTTGTTTACAAGCTTAATTTGGATACTTCTTTGAAGATTTGGGAACATAAAGTGTTAATTATATTATTGGATTGTAACAAGTAGCTTTCAATTAAACTCTAATGAGGATAACTCTAAACTTGATGATCAATGGGTATTCATATTTCACACAGCTCTATCTCATAGCATTTCTTGTGAATATCAACCCAAAACAGATTTCCTAGTTGGCCTGAAGATAAAATTCTGAAGTCAAATTTTTGTTTCATACTAGAATGAGATCCGCACGATGCGCGGGACGGTAAATTAATGATAGTATATAACAAATATTAGAAATTACTATGTTTTGTAGAATTAAATTAAATATGTGTAAACTAAAGTTAAATTTAACAGGTGTTTTATTTAAAATAATTTGTAGTACAAAAGATTTGGATGTTAGAATTGTACAAAGTGACATTTTTATTTGGTGGTTTGATTTTTGCATTTGCTTTTGTTGATGGACTTAGTCTTCTTATGTAGTGCTCATCGTCCTTTTTCTTTATTGGTTGTTGTTAGAATTGCTTTGTTCCATCTTTGCATGTATGTTCTTCTTCCGAATATGTGTTTTGAATTTGTATAATTTTCTTTTTCCTTAATCTCTTGATGGATATGTGATCTTCATTTGATGATATTAGTATTGACGAAGTTTGTAAGACCCAGAACTTTTGAAAAGTCTTATTATGATCAAGTCTCAAATCATATGGTTATTTATAGCCTTAATTTCAGAAATTATTTTTATTAAAAATAATTAAGGCAATTCTTGAGTTATTGGATTTGAGACGAGTTATGATTATTATCCAATTTTGTAATTATTAGATTATTTTCTATATTTAAATCATATAGTTGGTAGTTGTGAAATAAAAAGGATTTTTATATGATTTTGGACTAAATAATTGATATTTTAGAATATTGATTTTACTATTTTGGAAAATGAAGAAATTAAGTATATTATTTCTAATTTTTGGATTTGAACATTTTATTGAAAATAAAGTGTGAAATTGATGAGTGATGAGCGGATAATTTATACGCTTTTTGGCATTGTTTTTAGTATGTTTTTAGTATGTTTTAGTTAGTTTTTAGTATATTTTTATTAGTTTTTAGTTAAAATTCACTTTTCTGGACTTTACTATGAGTTTGTGTGTTTTTCTGTGATTTCAGGTATTTTCTGGCTGAAATTGAGGGACCTGAGCAAAAATCTGATTCAGAGGCTGAAAAGGACTGCAGATGCTGTTGGGTTCTGACCTCCCTGCACTCGAAGTGGATTTTCTGGAGCTACAGAAGCCCAATTGGTGCGCTCTCAACTGCGTTGGAAAGTAGACATCCTGGGATTTCCAGCAAAGTATAATAGTCCATACTTTGCCCAAGATTTGATGGCCCAAACCGGCATTCCAAATCAGCTCAAAACTGCCTGGCGTTAAACACCGGAACTGGCACAAGAATGGGAGTTAAACGCCCAAACTGGCACAAAAGCTGGCGTTTAACTCCAAGAGAAGTCTCTACACGAAAATGCTTCAATGCTCAGCCCAAGCACACACCAAGTGGGCCCGGAAGTGGATTTTTATGTCATTTACTCATTTCTGTAAACCCTAGGCTACTAGTTCTCTACAAATAGGACCTTTTACTATTGTATTTTCATCTTTGGACATCTAGTTCTTAGATCATATCTTGGTAGCTATCTTTGAGTAGTCTTATGCTATCTTAGATCATTGGGAGGCTAGCCATTCGGCCATGCCTAGACTTTGTTCTTATCTATTTTCAACGGTGGAGTTTCTACACACCATAGATTAAGGTGTGGAGCTCTACTGTACCTCGAGTATTAATGCAATTACTATTGTTCTTCTATTCAATTCAGCTTGTTCTTGTTCTAAGATATCACTTGTTCCTCAACTTGATGAATGTGATGATCCGTGACACTCATCATCATTCTCACCTATGAACGTGTGCCTGACAACCACCTCCATTCTACCTTAGATTGAGTGGATATCTCTTGGATCCCTCAATCGGAATCTTCATGGTATAAGCTAGAATTGATGGCGGCATTCAAGAGAATCCAGAAGGTCTAAACCTTGTCTGTGGTATTCTGAGTAGGATTCAATGATTGAATGACTGTGACGAGCTTCAAACTCCTGAAGGCTGGGCGTTAGTGACAGACGCAAAAGAATCACTGGATTCTATTCCAACTTGATTGAGAACCGACAGATGATTAGCCGTGCTGTGACAGAGCGCGTTGAATATTTTCACTGAGAGGACGGGACTGTAGCCACTGACAACGGTGATGCCCAACATACAGCTTGCCATGGAAAGGAGTAAGAAGGATTGGATGAAGACAGTAGGAAAGCAGAGAGACGGAAGGGACAAAGCATCTCCATACGCTTATCTGAAATTCTCACCAATGAATTACATAAGTATCTCTATCTTTATGCTTTATTCATATATCATTCATGACCATTTGAATTTGCCAGACTAAGATTTACAAGGTGACCATAGCTTGTTTCATACCAACAATCTCCGTGGGATCGACCCTTACTTGCGTAAGGTTTATTACTTGGACGACCCAGTGCACTTGCTGGTTAGTTGTTGATGAGCGGATATTTTATACGCTTTTTAGGGGTAATTTCATGTAGATTTTAGTATGTTTTAATTGGTTTTTAGTAGAATATTATTAGTTTTTAGGCAAAAATCATATTTCTGGACTTTACTATGAGTTTGTGTGTTTTTCTGTGATTTCAGGTATTTTCTGGTTGAAATTGAGGGAGCTGAGCAAAAATCTGAGTTAGGCTGAAAAGGAACTGCTGATGCTGTTGGACCCTGACCTCCCTACACTCAAAATGAATTTTCTAGAGCTACAGGAGTCCAATTGGCGCGCTCTCAACGGCGTTGGAAAGTAGACATCCAGGGCTTTCCAACAATATATAATAGTTCATACTTTGCGCGAAGATATATGACATAAACTGGCGTTCAACGCCAGTTTCATGCTGCTGTCTGGCGTCCAGCGCCAGAAACAGGTTACAAGTTGGAGTTCAATGCCAGAAACAGGTTATAACCTGGCGTTGAACGCCCAAAACAACCCCAGGCACGTGAGAAGCTTAAGTCTCAGCCCCAGCACACACCAAGTGGCCCCAAAAGTGGATTTCTGCATCATCTATCATAGTTTACTCATTTTCTGTAAACCTAGGTTACTAGTTTACTATTTAAACAACTTTTAGAGATTAACTCTGTACCTCATGACATTTTCAGATCTGAATTTTATACACTTTGACGGCATGAGTCTCTAAACTCCATTGTTAGGGGTAAGGAGCTCTGCAGCGTCTCGATGAATTAATGCAATTGTTTCTGTTTCTCCTTTCAACATGCGTGTTCCTATCTAAGATATTCATTCGCACTTAATTATGGAGAAGGTGATGATCCGTGACACTCATCACCTTCCTCAATCCATGAACGTGTTCCTGACAAACACCTCCATTCTACATCAGATTGAATGAGTATCTCTTAGCTTCCTTAATCAGAATCTTCGTGGTATAAGCTAGAACTGATGGCCGCCACTCTTGAGGATCCGGAAAGTCTAAACCTTGTCTGTGGTATTTCGAGTAGGATTCAAGGATTGAATGGCTGTGACGAGCTTCAAACTCGCGATTGCTGGGCGTGATGACAAACGCAAAAGGATCAATGGATCCTATTCCAACATGATCGAGAACCAACAGCTGATTAGCCGTGCTGTGACAGAGCATCTGGACCGTTTTCACTGAGAGGATGGGAGGTAGCCACTGACAATGGTGATTCCCTACATACAGCTTGCCAATGGAAGGAGCCTTGCATTTATGAAAGTGAGTAAGTATTATGTTGCAGGGATTCAGAGGACAAAGCATCTCCAAAAACCCAACATATTCTCCATTACTGCACAACAAGTAACTATTTCACACTCTTTTATTTTTCTAATAATTCCAACTGATAATTTTAATTAATATCCTGACTAAGAATAATAAAGTAAACATAGCTTGCTTCAAACCAATAATCTCTGTGGGATCGACCCTTACTCACGTAAGGTATTACTTGGACGACCCAGTGCACTTGCTGGTTAGTAGTATGAGATCATAAGAAATTTTGATTTTAATAATTGGGATTAAGATTTCGTACACCAAGTTTTTGGCGCCGTTGCCGGGGATTATTCGAGTTTGAACAACTCAAGGTTTATTTTATTTCTTAGATTAGGAATAATTTACTTTTATTGTTATAGAGTCATTAAATTCTGATAGGATAGTTTCTTTTCAAAAAAATTTCTTTTCAAAAATATTATTTTTCTTAATTAATTGTTAATTTTTTGTGAGCTTATTGTCTTGTTCTAAGTTTGGTGTTAATTGCATATTTTATATTTTTCTTTAAAATTTTCGAATTTGTGGTCTTTGTTCTTCATTGATCTTCAAGTTGTTCTTGTTTATTTTTCTTGTTTGATCTTGAGTTTTTCTTGTTTTGTGTATTTTCTTGTTTTTCTTGTGCTTTTTCAAAACATTAACTTTCAAAAATTATACTTTTATTCATAAAAATAATACATCTTTAAAATACGTTACATTTTTAGCTCAGTTGGTTATAGCGTTGGCTTATGTTCCTGGCAATTGGGCATCTTCTTTTTAAATTTTTTTTTTCAAAAATAATTTTTCTTGATTTAATCTTGTGCCAAACTTCAAGTTTGGTGTTTTCTTGTTGATCTTTCTTTAATTTTCAAAAATTTATCTTGGTTTTCTAAAACTTTTAAGTTTGGTGTTCTTTCTTTTGTTCTTGGTGTTCTTGTGAATCTTCAAGGTGTTCTTGAGTCTTTCTTGTGCTTTGATCTTAAAATTTTTAAGTTTGGTGTTCCTTGGTGTTTTCCCTCCAAAATTTTCGAAAATAAGGAGCATTAGATCTGAAAATTTTAAGTCTTGTGTCTTTTGTGTGTTTTTCTCTTTCATCATAAAATTCAAAATTCAAAAAAAATATATTTTCTAACTAATTTTAAACTATAATTTCAAAAATTTTATATAAAAATTCAGATTTCAATTTCAAAATTTTTCAGTTCTTATCTTTCTAAGAATTTAAAATTTTTTTTAAATAAAATATCTTTTTCAAAAATATCCTAACCACCTTCTCTTTCCTCAATTTTTCGAAAATCTTTCAAACTTTTTTTTATAAATTTTAATTTTTAATTTTCTTTCTTTATTTATTTTATTTGTAATTCAGTTTTTATTTTATTCTATTATTTCGAAAGTTATTTTTATAAAATAAATAATATCAACATACATATCATCTCCCTTGTTCCATCATGGAATTAAGTGAAAATGAACAGTCCAGGAGGACTCTGGGGTCATATGTTAACCCTACTACTGCTTCATATGGGAGTAGTATCTGTATACCCTCCATTGGAGTTAGTAGCTTTGAGTTGAATCCTCAGCTCATTATCATGGTGCAGCAAAACTGCCAGTATTCCGGTCTTCCACATGAAGAACCTACAGAGTTTCTGGCACAATTTTTACAAATTGCTGATACAGTACATGATAAAGAAGTGGATCAGGATGTCTACAGATTATTACTGTTTCCATTTGCTGTAAAAGATCAAGTTAAGAGGTGGTTAAATAACCAACCTAAGAACAACATAAAGACATGGAAACAGCTGTCAGAAAAATTCCTGAATCACTATTTTCCTCCAAAACGGATGACACAGCTAAGGCTGAGCATCCAAGGCTTCAAACAAGGAGATAATGAATCTCTTTATGATGCTTGGGAGAGATATAGAGAGATGCTGAGAAAATGCCCCTCTGAAATGTTTTCAGAATGGGTGCAATTAGACATCTTCTACTATGGGCTTACAGAAAGAGCTCAGATTTCTCTAGACCATTCAGCTGGTGGATCTATACATATGAGAAAAACAATTGAAGAAGCTCAAGAGCTTATTGATACAGTTGCCAAAAATCAGCATCTGTACCTAAGCAATGAATCTTCCATGAAAGAAGAAGCTAAAACAGTAACTGCTGAACTCAGTCCTGTGGATCAGGCTAATGAATTCAATCAGCAATTAGACTTTCTAACCCAGCAACTAGCCGAATTCAAGGAAATACTACAGGAAACAAGAATGGCTAACAGGAATATGGA
Source organism: Arachis hypogaea (assembly GCF_003086295.3). Classification (NCBI taxonomy): domain Eukaryota; kingdom Viridiplantae; phylum Streptophyta; class Magnoliopsida; order Fabales; family Fabaceae; genus Arachis; species Arachis hypogaea. Next base: position 17,089,234 of record NC_092037.1, on the reverse strand, counting down.
AGTACAGTTAAAGCAAACAGAAAAGCAACTGTCAAAACAAATAGCAGAAGAATGCCAAGCAGTTCAATTAAGAAGTGGGAAAACATTAAATACCTCACTTCAAAGCAGCAGGAAGCCAAGAAATGAACAAATGGCTACTCAAAATCCCTCTGCGGACAATCAGAGCCCAGAGAGGAATAATGCTGGCGCTGAACGCCCAGACCATGCTCATTCCTGGCGTTCAACGCTAGAAACAAGCATGAATCCGGCGTTGAACGCCCAAAGGGAGCACAGTTCTGGCGTTCAGACGCCAGTAACAGATAAGGAGTTGGCGTCTAACGCCACTCCAGCTTCCACCCCTGGCATTCAAACGCCAGTAGGGGATCAGTCACATACAAGTGCTGCTAACAACCCTTCTAAAAAGGCTTCCCAACCCACTTCTGTAGGTAATAAACCTGTAGTAACTAAGGTTGAGGAATATAAAGCCAAAATGCCTTATCCTCAAAAACTCCGCCAAGCGGAACAGGATAAGCAATTTGTCCACTTTGCAGACTATCTTAGGACTCTTGAAATAAAGATTCCGTTTGCAGAAGCACTTGAGCAAATACCCTCTTATGCTAAGTTCATGAAAGAGATCTTAAGTCATAAGAAGGATTGGAGGGAAATCGAAAAAGTTTACCTCACTGAAGAATGCAGTGCAGTCATTCTGAAAAGCTTACTTGAGAAGCTTAAGGATCCCGGAAGCTTTATGATACCATGCACATTAGAGGGTAATTGCACCAAGCAAGCTCTGTGTGACCTTGGGGCAAGTATCAACCTAATACCTGCATCTACTATCAGAAATCTTGGTTTGACTGAAGAAATCAAACCAACCCGGATATGTCTTCAACTTGCTGATGGCTCCATTAAATACCCATCAGGCGTGATTGAAGACATGATTGTCAAGGTTGGGCCATTTGCCTTTCCTACTGACTTTGTGGTGCTGGAAATGGAGGAGCACAAGAGTGCAACTCTCATTCTAGGAAGACCTTTCCTAGCAACTGGCCGAACCCTCATTGACGTCCAAAAAGGGGAAGTAACCCTGAGAGTCAACGAGGAGGAGTTCAAGTTGAATGTTGTTAAAGCCATGCAACATCCAGAGACCCCAAATGACTGCATGAGTGTTGATATTATTAACTCCCTAGTAAGAGAGGTCAATATGACTGAGAGTCTCGAATTAGAGCTAGAGGACATCTTTAAAGATGTTCAGCCTGATCTGGACGAATCAGAGAGAATAGTAGAACCTCTGAAAATCCCTCAGGAAGAGGAGAAACCTCCTAAACCCGAGCTCAAACCATTACCACCATCCCTGAAATATGTACTTCTGGGAGAATGTGATACCTTTCCTGTAATCATAAGCTCTACCTTAGATCCACAGGAAGAGGAAGCACTAATTCAAGTGCTAAGGACACACAAGACAGCTCTTGGGTGGTCCATTAGTGATCTCAAGGGCATTAGCCCAGCCAGATGCATGCACAAGATCCTACTAGAGGGTGACTGACAAACCCCGTTTTGACGGTTTATCTTGTATTGATTTTAAGAGATTTTATGACCTTTTACCCACATTTATTCATTGAAATAGCATGGTTTTGTATATTCTCCTTTAATTGTGCTTAAGAGTGAAAACACGCTTTTTAGGACTTAAAATAGCTAAATCTAATTCTCCTTGATTCCATTAGATGCCTTGATATGTTTGTTAAGTGATTTAAGGTTTAGGAGGCAAAGATTAGATCAAGGGAATGAAGAAAGAAAGCATAAAAAGTTGGAGAACTCATGAAGAAATGAAAGAACCGGAAAGCTGTCAAGCCGACCTCTTCGCACTTAAACGACCATAACTTGAGCTACAGAGGTCCAAATGATGCGGTTCCAGTTGGGTTGGAAAGCTAACATCCGGGGCTTCGCAACGATATAAGATTTGTCCTAGTTGCACTACAGATAGGGACGCGTACGCGCACTATACGCGCACGCGTCGTTGTGCCACCTGGTTCACTTAATGCAATCCATGGGCCAGCGAATTCTCAAGCCTTGTGGGCCCAATCCAGCTCATTTCTGATGCTATTTAAGCCAAGGATTGAAGAGGGATGAGGCATCTAGTTACCATTAGTTTAGTTTAGCATAGTTTAGTAGTTAGAGTTAGTTTCTAGAGAGAGAAGCTCTCACTTCTCTCTAGAATTAGGATTAGGTTTAGTTCAATAATCTTAGATCTAGATTTTAATCTTTGCTTTCTTCTACTTCTACATCTCAATTCCTTGTTGTTACATTCATTCTTCTTCCATTCTTTTATTGTAATTTCCTTTATGTTGTTCTTATACTTTATTGTAGATCTACTATTGTTCCTTCCATTTTCTTTCAATTCAATAAGAGGTAATTCATAATAATTGTTCTTCTTTGCTTTTATATTGTTGATCTCTTGCCTTTGTAGTTAGATCTCTCTTTAATTCTTGCAATTTATGTTGTTTACTTTTATTGCCTTTTATATGTTTGTTGAAATGCCTCTTCTAGATATAGTATAGATTTTGTTCCTCTTGGCCTAGGTAGAGTAATTAGTGACACTTGAGTTATCTAATTCCTTTGTTGATTGATAATTGGAGAGATTGCTAATTGGTTTGGAGTGCACTAAAGCTAGACTTCCCTAGGGTAAGACTAGGACTTGTGGCTCAAGTCAATTCATCCACTTGACTTTCCTTTATTTAGCAAAGGTTAACTAAGTGGTAGCAATGAACAATTCTCATCACAATTGAGAAGGATAACTAGGATAGGACTTCTAGTTCTCACACCTTGCCAAGAGCCTTTTATAGTTATTAGTTTACTTTCTTGCCATTTATCTTTCATGCCTCTTATCAAAAACCCCAAAACAACTCAAACCAATAACAAGGCACTTTATTGTAATTCCTAGGGAGAACGACCCGAGGTTTGAATACTTCGGTTTATAAAATTAGGGGTTTGTTACTTGTGACAAACAATCTTTTGTATGAAAGGATTTTTGATTGGTTTGGAAACTATACTTGCAACGAGAATTCATTTGTGAAATTCTATACCGTCAAAAATCCAATCATCAAAATGGCGCCGTTGCCGGGGAGTTGCAATGGTGTTGTGTTATTGGTTATTGTATATATGTGAATATTGTGAATATGTTTGCTTTTTGCTTCTTTGTTAGTTTTTAGTTTGTTCTCTTTATTTGTTCCTAATTTTTGTTTTTTTCCCTCTCTTGCTACTATGAATTCTCATTTTGGCTATGAGTGTGATTACAACTATGTTGTAGGAAGTGGAGATTACAATGAGGATGTGTATCAAGGATGGGATAACCAAAGGTGGGAGGAGCCATATGCATATGATCAATCCTCATGGCAACAACCCCCACCAATGCACTATGAAGAAGAGCCATTCTATGATGCATGTCAATCTAATGGCTATGGTGAATCTCCTTGTGACTTTCTAGAACCACCACCATATGCCTATGATCCATACCCTCAACATAACTCTCAACCATACTCACAAGCCCCTTCTTACCAACCACCTTCATGTGACCCTAATCCATATCTATCCTACCAACAACCATATGAGTCATATGAACCACATATAGAGCCACCACCATTCCAACATCAATATTTTCAAGAGCCACCTCCTCCACATTACTACCAAGATGAACCACCTCCAATATATGAAAATTTTCAACCACAAGATGAATACTACTTTCCACCACAACCTCTCATGGAAGAATACTCATATCCATTGATCCAAGAGCCACATGATCCTAATCATATTATCCAAGAGGAACAAGAGTCAAGGGATCGTCTCAAGGAAGCATTGGATCAATTTCAAGCAACCATGGAGTGTGTTGTGCAACAAGTGGAAAGAGTGGAAAACATAGAACCACCACAACTCTACCAAGAAGAACCACCTTCCTACTATGAACCCTTCCCCCAAAATGATGAACCCTTCCACCCACCCCAATCTCTAATAGATGAAGCCCTTGGTGTTCTTGTTCAAGGGCAAGAAGAGATGAAAAGGGATGTGCAAAATTTCATGGCCGCCTTGGATGCGGTAACAAATCAATTAGCATCTCAATGCTTGAACACTCAAGGAACTTCCATGGCTACATGTGGAGGATCAAATGAAGAACATAGCATGAAGGAGAGATTGGAAACTCCGGCGGGAAATGAGAAAGGTTGCTTTGTATTGGAACAATTGGAGGAAGCTTTAATTGTTAAAGACAAGGAAGAAGTGGTAGAAGACTTAGGAGATGCGGAGCCTCCATGGAAACATAGAGTTGAAGAAAACCCCTCCAAGATGATTGAAATTGATGCTAGGGAGGAAAGTGCACACCTTCCAAGGCATATTCCATATGAAGGCTTGGATGGGATAGAGAAAGAATTGAGTTCCCTTGGTGATGAAGATCAAGCATTAAGTCCTAGTGGTGGAGAATCCTTTGAACTTGAAGAACCTTCTCCCGGTGCATTTGAAACTATTGTGGAGGTAAACTTCTTTCACCCTCCCAATTATAGTTTGATTAAGGGAAAAGGCTTAGATAGTATTAATGAACAAAGGATTGAATTAGAGAAATCTTGTGAAGAGGTAGAAGTCCCTAGAAATAGAAGAAAGAGGGTTGGTTATGCTTTGTCAAGATCTTTGGAAGCATATTTGCCTAGGTTTCCATCTACACCTTCATTTGAGTGGGTGAAATTTATTTCTATTAGCTTTATTATCCCACTTGAATATGGTTTGCTTGAAACGGATGGCCAACTTAGGGAAGTTTGTGGGATGAAGCGTAAGCGGAAAAGGTTTTGTGGTTGGCGTTGCAAATCAAGGCTCATTATGGTTGATGCATCAAACATGAGATATAAAGGTTGGAGTAGTGCTCAAATAGATGGGTCTAGAAGGATTGTTGGGCATTTCATAGAGAATTCATCTTGTTCACCACCCGGTTGGACTAATAATGACGATCAACCTTAAGACGGGTGTGAAAACAAAGTGTGGGATCCCAGATTACAAGAAGAGGATCAACTTTGGGAGCCCCAAGCTTGTGAAGAACTCCATCAAGACTTGGCTCAATCCATGAAGAATCTTGGGGCACAATGGAGAACCAAGCATTGGTGGGAGTTCCGAGATGAATACAAGCACAAGCCACCTTGATGAGGAGCTCCCCATAAGTCCAACTTAAGGACAATAAATAAAAGTGCTAGGTGGGAGACACCCCACTATGGTAAACTCTTTCCATACTCTTTTAGTTTGTTAATAAGTGAATTGAGTTGCCATTGTAGGTAGATTCTCATTTTCATTTTTTTTATCTTTTGTAAATATTGGTAGAATTAGTTTAATTTCTTGTTTTTATTGTTCTATTGAGTTTAGTTAGTAGTCTGATATGATACATAAGGTTCTAGGGTGTTTTGGTAGCTGTTTGGAGGATTGAAAAGCTTGGATTGGTGTAAAAATTTAGAAAAATATTTTTTTTTTGAAAAACAGAACACTATCCACGCGTGCGCTGATGACATGTCATCATATACCTATTTTTCTATGCTTTTCATACAAGAAATTGATAATTTGTGCTTAAATATTGAATGCTTTTGTACTTAAATGATATATTTTCTTGATATTTTATTTTTATAAATCTTGTAGAAAATAAGAAGAAAAAGAAGCAAAGAAGCACAAAAAAGGAGAAAAAAAGAGCTTTGGGGTACACTTTGAAGTTGGGGTACACTTTGGAGCCTTAGGCCACGCTTTTAAAAGCGTGGCCCATGACCAAATCAAGGAAGGAAACACCCAGCACGCACACTGCCCTGCCCTTGCCAAGGGCAGGGCAGAATCATAATGAAGCAAAGTGAGGATGAAGCAAATTTTGGCTAAGTTAAAATCTGGGCGCTCACAGCATGACCATGCCTACTTCAAAGGGCTATAACTTGAGCTACAGACGTCCGATTGATGTGCTTCCAGTTGCGTTGGAAAGCTGACATTCAGAGCTTTCCAACGATATATAGAAATCCATATTTGGCGTCCAATTGAGGCAGGAACAAAAGGCATCTTTAAGGGCAAAAAATAAGCAAAAATAAACCAAGGAAAAGGAGTAGCGTGTGCATCCACCAAGTTTCGAACTTGGAACTTCATCTTTTGGAAACACTGCCCTGCCCTCCGCGAGGACAGGGCAGCATTTTGTGATGCACACACACGCACCAGATTGGCGCACCAAAGAAGGCTTCGGCAGCACCAGCAGCACGCACAAGCACCAAATTGGTGCACCAGATTTTTCTGCCCTGCCCTCCGCAAGGGCAGGGCAGCATCTTCACACTCCAAGCCCACACCACGCTCGCACCAAGGACGCACGCACCAAATCCTGCCCTGCCCTCCACAAAGGCAGGGCAGCCTCCTGGGAACACCCATGGATCAAAATTCAATTCAAATTCCCTTTGAACTCAAATCTTCACCAATTGAACCAAGGCCATTCAAGACCCATTTCCCTTAAATCCAAAGCAAGCAAAGCCCACTCAACATGACTCAAAGGCACATGGATCAATTAAATTAGGATTTTCATTTTTGTAATTTGTTTTAATTTCATTTTCATTTTTTATTTTGTAAAGCCTATATAAAGGCATCAATTCCATCTCACTAGAGAGGCTAGCACACTAGGGAGTATTAGGATTTGAGAGCTCTCTCTCTTAGTTTTGAATTCTGTTTTGAATCTTGGGTGGAGATTGGAAGGAATTCTATTTTCATTCTCCATCTGCAACATCTCTGCTTTGTTCTTCTGCATAATTGAGAATTGGATTTACATTTCACTACTTCTCTTCTGCTGATTATTTTCTACTTTGATCAAGGAAGGAATTGAGATCTAGACTTGTTTTCTAGTCTCTTTGATTTCCTGAGATCTTCATTTTGATTTTCCAATTGAGTTGAATTTAATTTCTGTTTGCTTCTTCAAGCAATTCTGGTTTCTGTTTGAGATCGGTTGCAAGTTACTGCACCTTTTACTTCTCTGTTTGATTGCCATTTATAATTTCTTGTTTGATTTCTTGAATCCCAGCTCCCAAAATCCTTTTATTCTTCCTGCAATTTAAATTTTCAGTTGCTTGATTTATTGCTTCCTTTAATTTCTAGCACCCACTCCCCTTTACATTTAATGCAATTTACATTTCTTGTCATTTAAGATTCTTGCAATTTACAATTCTTGCAATTTAAGTTTCAGCTAATTTACTTTCTTGTTATTTAAGTTTCCTGCTATTTTACTTTCTGTAATTTATGTTCACTGCAATTTTACATTCTGCTGCAACAATTCTCACTCACCAATGTTAGCTTGACTAAACTAATCACCCACTAAAGTTGCTTGATCCATCAATCCCTGTGGGATCGACCTCACTCTAAGTGAGTTATTACTACTTGATGCGACCCGGTATACTTGCCGGTTGGATTTGTGTGTTGGAAATTCGTTTTTCCACAAAAACACCATCATGCGCGCACCTAACGCGTACGCGCACCTGAGCATTTTTCAACCATCCACGTGGACGCGCACTGTACGCGTACTCGTGGATGCAAAATTTCACCTCCAGCCAAAAAAACCCGAGAGTTAGGCCTGCACTGTGCGAACATTGGGCCTAAGGCACAAGTCTGTGCACGCGTGCGCGCACTTGGCGCGTACGCGCACATGATCTTAAATTGGCAATGAACGCGCACGCACACTGTGCGCGCGCGCGTCGATTGCACAATCCACACTCCTGGTACTTTTACCCGAGAGTTGTGCCACTTTTGGGCCAACATTATGCCTCCGGCCTAACTCGACGCACGCGTGCGCGCACCTGGCGCGTACGCGTCCTTCGACCAATATACCCATCGACGCGTAAACGTGCATGACGCGCACGCATCGGTAAAAAAAAAAGAAGAGTTTTTTTTCTCCCCTTCTATTTTCTTTTGCTTATCACATTCGCATACTTCTACTCTTCCCATTTTCATTTAGTTTTTGTAGCATGTTTTCGTTTTTTTTAAGTCATTTTCATAATGGTATTGGATTCTTCCACTCAATTGTTGAGAAATCCTTGCATTATTTTGGTGCTTCTTGACTTGTTTGATATTGTTGGGTGATGAAACTTTTAAATCAATGCTTCATTTTGTATACTCTTATGTTCTTTGTGCATTGATATGACCTTACATTGTCTTTCATGGCCCACTCTCTCTTGTTCGAACTTGATGCTCATCATGCTCTTCATGCTTTGACCTTACTCTTGCATCAAGTATCATTGATATGCCATTTTCTCTTATTGTTTCCTCCTCTACATGTTGCAGCTACCATGTAGTAGAGAACCATACTCCTACTTGGCATTAACCCCCGCCTATGTTCTATTTGCTTTGATATCTTTGTCATAGACTTAATATTCCTTTCCTTTTCTATCCTTTTAGGTTGGCCACCAAGAAGGGAGAAATGAATAGCTTTAAATGGGGCAACAAACAAGTCATCCGCCCAATCTTTTGACAGAGCTCATCAATTGTGGTAACCCGTCCACATTGCTCTCCCTTGAGTGCACCGAGGACGGTGCAAACTTTTAAGTGTGGGGAGGTCGTCCGACCGTTCGGCGATTTTGGGTGACAAATTTCTAATCCCAACACTTTTTCATTTCATTTTAAGATTTTAGGATTTTTACTTGCATTTTCTTACTTTTGCATATGTATACAAAATAAGCTTAGTTGAAATAATGAAATTTTTCAAGATTTCTATCTATAGGGCACTTCAATTGATTTGAGTGAAAACTTTTCATTAAACTTGCTTGAATCACATATATATATGTATTGTGGATCATGTTTTTGAGCTAAGAACACAAGCAAGTGAGTTTTGAGCCTAATGATGTGGTTACATCTTATAACCACTTATTTTCCTTCTTGTGTGGAATTGTTCTCTTTCTATGATTGTAATCTTTGATTTGTTTGATTCTTTATGTCCATTATTTTGTGTATTCATGAATTTATATGATTGAGGCCATCATTTTATTTAGCTCACTTACCCAAAAAGCCTTACCTTTTATCTTCCATTGTTAGCCAAATTTGAGCCTACAATTAACTCATTTGTTCTTAATTTTAGCACATTGCAAGCCTAAAGCGAAAAACAATACAAGTCCTTAATTTGGATCTTTGATTAGCTTAGGCTAGTGTGTGTGAGTATCATTCAAGTGTGGGAAACTTGGGACATTGGGTAAATAAAAGGGTAGTTTTGTATTTTTATTGAATTTATTGGGAATTGGGTAATACTCATGTATTGATCAAATGTAAAACCTTATGCATTGATGCTCTTGTATATAGAAAGAAAAAAATGAGAAAAACAAAAGAAAAAGAAAAGAAAAATAATAGGGAAAGAAAAGAAAAAAATAGAAAAAGAAAGAAAAAAGAAGAAAAAGAAAGAAATAAAAAGGGGACAAAATGCCCCAAAGCGAAGCTCAATAAAGTCAATGCATAAGTGTTGTGAAACGAAAAGAAAATGCACGAGTATGTGAAAAAGTGAGAAAAATGGGTAGTTAGAGTAGAACTTAATTGTATAGGATGTCATAGGCTAGCTGGGAAGTCTAAGCTTATCAAAGATTCAAATTTCAAGCTCACTTGACCAAATATGCATCCCACCTTGACCCTAGCCCCATTACAACCTATGAAAAGACCTCATGATATATGTATGCATGCATGAGATATATGTTGATTGTTAGAAGAAGAACAAATCTTGGAAAGCATGATTAGGGGAGAATTGAGAGAATCGACCCTAAACACTTGAGCGAATAGAGTGCAAATACATTCGGTGAGGGTTTGATGCTCAATTACATGTTTTCACCTATGATCATAATTTTCATGCAAGTTTGTAAAAATATTTAATAACTCAATTCAATTGTGGATTAGACTTGCTAGTCCTTAGCCCTTGTGCATATATGCTTCTTGGGAATTGATTTATTTTGACCAAGCAATTGCATTCATTTAGATAGTTGCATATAGGTAGACTGCATTTAGTTAGTTCCATTGAATAAATACCATACCCTTACTTCATTCTTGGTTTAAGCATGAGGACATGCTTGGTTTAAGTGTGGGGAGGTTGACAAACCCCATTTTGACGGTTTATCTTGTATTGATTTTAAGAGATTTTATGACCTTTTACCCACATTTATCCATTGAAATAGCATGGTTTTGTATATTCTCCTTTAATTGTGCTTAAGAGTGAAAACACGCTTTTTAGGACTTAAAATAGCTAAATCTAATTCTCCTTGATTCCATTAGATGCCTTGATATGTTTGTTAAGTGATTTAAGGTTTAGGAGGCAAAGATTGGATCAAGGGAATGAAGAAAGAAAGCATAAAAAGTTGGAGAACTCATGAAGAAATGAAAGAACCGGAAAGCTGTCAAGCCGACCTCTTCGCACTTAAACGACCATAACTTGAGCTACAGAGATCCAAATGATGCGGTTTCAGTTGGGTTGGAAAGCTAACATCCGGGGCTTCGCAACGATATAAGATTTGCCCTAGTTGCACTACAGATAGGGACGCGTACGCGTCGTTGTGCCACCTGGTTCACTTAATGCAATCCGTGGGCCAGCGAATTCTCAAGCCTTGTGGGCCCAATCCAGCTCATTTCTGATGCTATTTAAGCCAAGGATTGAAGAGGGATGAGGCATCTAGTTACCATTAGTTTAGTTTAGCATAGTTTAGTAGTTAGAGTTAGTTTCTAGAGAGAGAAGCTCTCACTTCTCTCTAGAATTAGGATTAGGTTTAGTTCAATAATCTTAGATCTAGATTTTAATCTTTGCTTTCTTCTACTTCTACATCTAAATTCCTTGTTGTTACATTCATTCTTCTTCCATTATTTTATTGTAATTTCCTTTATGTTGTTCTTATACTTTGTTGTAGATCTACTATTGTTCCTTCCATTTTCTTTCAATTCAATAAGAGGGAATTCATAATAATTGTTCTTCTTTGCTTTTATATTGTTGATCTCTTGCCTTTGTAGTTAGATCTCTCTTTAATTCTTGCAATTTATGTTTTTTACTTTTATTGCCTTTTATGTGTTTGTTGAAATGCCTCTTCTAGATATAGTATAGATTTTGTTCCTCTTGGCCTAGGTAGAGTAATTAGTGACACTTAAGTTATCTAATTCTTTTGTTGATTGATAATTGGAGAGATTGCTAATTGGTTTGGAGTGCACTAAAGCTAGACTTCCCTAGGGTAAGACTAGGACTTGTGGCTCAAGTCAATTCATCCACTTGACTTTCCTTTATTTAGCAAAGGTTAACTAAGTGGTAGCAATGAACAATTCTCATCACAATTGAGAAGGATAACTAGGATAGGACTTCTAGTTCTCACACCTTGCCAAGAGCCTTTTATAGTTATTAGTTTACTTTCTTGCCATTTATCTTTCATGCCTCTTATCAAAAACCCCAAAACAACTCAAACCAATAACAAGGCACTTTATTGTAATTCCTAGGGAGAACGACCCGAGGTTTAAATACTTCGGTTTATAAAATTAGGGGTTTGTTACTTGTGACAAACAATCTTTTGTATGAAAGGATTTTTGATTGGTTTGGAAACTATACTTGCAACGAGAATTCATTTGTGAAATTCTATACCGTCAAAAATCCAATCATCAGTGACGCCAAGCCAGTGGTTCAACCACAAAGGCGGTTGAACCCAGCCATGAAGGAGGTGGTGCAGAAAGAGGTCACTAAGTTACTAGAGGCTAGGATTATTTATCCTATTTCTAATAACCCATGGGTAAGCCCTGTCCAAGTTGTCCCTAAGAAAGGTGGCATGACAGTGGTTCACAATGAAAAAAATGAACTAGTTCCTACAAGAATAGTTATAGGGTGGCGTATGTGTACTGATTACAGAAGGCTCAATACAGCCACCAGAAAGGATCACTTTCCTTTACCATTCATAGACCAGATGCTAGAAAGACTAGCAGGTCATGAATACTACTGCTTCCTGGATGGATATTCAGGTTATAATCAAATTGCAGTAGATCCCCAGGATCAGGAGAAAATGGCATTCACATGCCCATCTGGAGTATTTGCATACAGAAGGATGCCATTTGGCCTGTGCAATGCACCTGCAACCTTTCAGAGGTGCATGCTCTCAATTTTCTCTGATATGGTGGAAAAATTTCTGGAAGTCTTCATGGATGACTTTTCAGTATTTAGAGACTCATTCAGCTCCTGTCTTGACCATTTAGCACTTGTTTTAAAGAGATGCCAAGAGACTAACCTGGTTTTAAACTGGGAGAAGTGTCACTTTATGGTGACTGAAGGAATTGTCCTTGGGCACAAAATTTTGAATAAGGGAATAGAGGTGGATAAAGCTAAGGTAGAAGTAATTGAAAAATTACCACCACCTGCCAATGTTAAGGCAATCAGAAGCTTTCTGGGGCATGCAGGATTCTATAGGAGGTTTATAAAGGATTTTTCAAAAATCGCCAAACCTCTAAGCAACCTGCTAGCTGCTGACATGCCATTTATCTTTGATAAAGAGTGTCTGCAGGCATTTGAGACTCTAAAAGCTAAATTGGTCTCAGCACCAATCATCTCTGCACCAAACTGGGCATTGCCATTTGAACTAATGTGTGATGCCAGTGACCACGCCATTGGTGCAGTGTTGGGACAAAGTCATGACAAGCTTCTGCACGTCATTTACTATGCCAGTCGTGTTCTAAATGACGCCCAGAAAAACTACACAACCACAGAAAAAGAGCTACTTGCAGTGGTTTACGCCATTGACAAGTTTAGATCCTACTTAGTAGGATCAAAAGTGATTGTGTACACTGATCATGCTGCTCTTAAATACCTACTCACAAAGCAGGATTCAAAACCCAGACTTATCAGATGGGTGTTGCTTCTGCAAGAGTTTGATATAGAAATAAGAGACAGAAAAGGGACAGAAAACCAAGTAGCAGATCACCTGTCCCGAATAGAACCAGTAGAAGGGGCGTCCCTCCCTCTCACTGAGATCTCTGAAACCTTTCCTGATGAGCAACTCTTTGCCATCCAGGAAGTGCCATGGTTTGCAGACATTGCAAACTACAAGGCAGTGAGATTCATACCCAAAGAGTACAGTAGGCAACAATCAAAGAAATTGATCACAGATGCAAAGTACTATCTTTGGGATGAACCATATCTCTTCAAGAGATGTACAGACGGAGCAATCCGTAGATGTGTGCCTAAAGAAGAAGCGCAGAAGATCCTATGGCACTGCCATGGATCACAATATGGAGGACATTTTGGAAGTGAGCGAACAGCCACAAGAGTCCTCCAATGTGGCTTCTACTGGCCTACTCTCTATAAAGATTCCCGAGTGTTTGTACTTAATTGTGACAGTTGCCAAAGATCTGGTAATCTACCTCACAGTTATGCCATGCCTCAACAACGGATCTTGGAGATTGAGTTGTTTGATGTATGGGGAATTGACTTTATGGGACCTTTCCCACCATCATACTCAAACACTTATATTCTGGTGGCAGTGGATTATGTATCCAAATGGGTGGAGGCTATTGCAACCCCCACTAATGACACTAAAACAGTGTTAAAATTCCTCCAGAAACACATCTTCAGCAGATTTGGTACCCCTAGAGTATTAATCAGTGATGGGGGCACTCATTTCTGCAATAAACAGCTTTACTCTGCTTTGGTTCGTTATGGAGTCAGCCACAGGGTAGCTACTCCATATCACCCACAGACTAATGGGCAAGCTGAAGTCTTAAATAAAGAACTTAAAAGAATCCTGGAACGGACTGTAATCAACTGTAGAAGGGATTGGGCAAGAAGCTTGGATGATGCTCTTTGGGCATACAGAACAGCATTCAAGACCCCTATAGGGACCTCTCCATACCAGCTTGTGTATGGAAAGGCGTGTCACTTGCCAGTGGAACTGGAACACAAGGCCTACTGGGCAACCAGATTCCTAAACCTTGATGCCAAGTTAGCTGGAGAAAAACGATTGCTCCAGTTAAATGAGCTAGAGGAATTCAGACTCAATGCTTTCGAGAATGCAAAGATTTACAAAGAGAAAGCGAAAAGATGGCATGATAAGAAATTATCATCCAGAGTCTTTGAGCTTGGGCAGAAAGTTCTGCTATTTAATTCTAGGCTCAAATTATTCCATGGGAAATTAAAATCCCGGTAGAGAGGTCCATATGTGATTACAAGTGTATCACCATATGGATACGTAGAGCTTCAGGATAATGAATCTAACAAAAAGTTCATTGTTAATGGACAGAGAGTTAAACATTATCTTGAAAGCAATTTTGAGCAAGAATGCTCAAAACTGAGACTTGATTAAAAGCTCAGTAATAGTCCAGCTAATGACATTAAAGAAGCGCTTGCTGGGAGGCAACCCAGCCATTCACAAAATTTAATTTTATTTGTTTTTACTAATTAATTGATTTTTACAGGTATATGTCAAAGTATCTTCAAAAGGTAAAAATAGCAAATGATTGAATTCACAGAGTTACAGGGAAATTTGGAAGCTCACTGGCGTGAAAAAGCCAGTAAGAAATGTTTTGGGCGTTGAACGTCCAAAAGAAGCACCCACTGGGCGTTCAACGCCAGTAAGGGTAGCCATCTGGGCGTTAAACGCCAGAAAGGAGCATTTTCTGGGCATTGAATGCCAGAAAGAAGCACCTTCTGGGCGTTTAACGCCAGATTGATAGCGTCCTGGGCGTTCAGAAAAACGCCCAGTGACAAAGGACTTCCTGGCGTTCAACACCAGAAAGAAGCAACAGCTGGGCGTTGAACGCCCAGGAGAAGCAACAATTGGGCGTTAAACGCCCAAAACATGCAGCAGTTGGGCGTTTAACGCCAGAATGGTGGGGAGGAGGTAAAAATTCGTTTTTCTTCAAAAATTTTCTAATTTTTATATTTTAATTCATGATTTCTTGCATACACATGTTTCCAAACATCATCCTTCAATTTCAAAAATTTTATTCCTAATTTCTAAAATCCCTAATTTCTGAAATCCCTTCTTCAAAGATTTTACATGCATCTTCATCCATAAAGGCAGATGATTTCCAATGCAATCCAACTCTTTTTCCAATTTCTTTTCAATCTTAATTATCTTTTAAAATCTTTTCCAAATTATAAATTTCAAATTTATTTTTAAAATATCAATCATATCTTTTTAAATTATATCCGTTTCTTATCATATTTATCTTTTATAACTCATATCTTTTATCTTATATATCTTCCTTATTTTCGAAAACCCACCCCCTCCCTTTATATCCACTTTCGGCGCCCCTCTCCTCATCCACCATTCCACACTTGCTCTCCTCCTATCCCTATTCTCTCTCTTCTTTTGCTTGAGGACAAGCAAACCTCTAAGTTTGGTGTGCTTATCCGTGATCACAAAAACATACTCACTTTGATCATGGCCCCTAAAGGAAAACAACCCAACCCAAGAGGCATGAAAGAGAATATCCCAAAGCCACTTTGGAATCAAGGGAAGTTCTTAACTAAAGAACATTCAGACCATTACTACAAAATAATGAGTCTAAGATCAGTGATCCCGAAAGTCAAGTTCGATCTGAAAGAAGATGAATATCCGGAGATCCAAGAACAAATTCGAAACAGGAACTGGGAAATCCTAGCTAATCCTAAAACGAAAGTGGGAAGGAACATGGTTCAGGAGTTCTATGCTAATCTATGGCAGACAGACAGGCAAAGAATAATTGGAGCTGCCCTCTATGACCATCGGACCTTAGTTAGAGGAAAGATTGTTCATACCCATCCTGACAAAATCAGGGAGATCTTTAAGCTTCCTCAACTGAAAGATGACCCAGACTCCTTTAATAGGAGAATGATGAGGGTGAATAAAGGCTTGGACAAGATTCTAGAGGATATATGCATCCCTGAAGCCAGGTGGACCACTAGCACAACTGGCATCCCAAATCAACTCAAAAGAGAAGATCTCAAACCAGTAGCCAGAGGCTGGCTGGATTTCATTGGGCGTTCTATATTGCCCACCAGCAACCGTTCTGAAGTTACTATTAAAAGAGCAGTGATGATGCATCATGTTGGGAAAAGAAGTAGAAGTCCATCAACTGACCTCATGTGAACTATACAAAATAGCAAACAGGAATTCCAAGGATGCCAGATTGGCCTATCCAAGCTTAATTTCTATGCTCTGCAAAGATGCTGGAGTGAAGATGGGAATAACAGAGTATATCTCAGTTGAGAGACCAATCACTAGAATATCAATGGACAGACAACAGTTGCAGGATGATCCAGTCAAGAGGAGAGCACAGGAAGTCCTCCCAGAACTTCCTCAATTTGAATATTGGGAACATCTTGAAGCATCTATCTCCAAATTGCAAGAAGCTATGAACCAAATAAAGGAAGAACAAAACAATCAAAGTAGCATACTTTGCAAACTGCTTAAGGAACAAGAAGAGCAAGGGCGTGATTTAAGGGAGCTGAAGCGCCAGAAATTAATCCTTGAAGAACTAAGCACCCCACAGATCAGAGGAACATCTACTTCTCAAAACACAGGTTGTTGAGCTCTAATTTTAGTTTTAACTCTGTGATAGTGTTATTATAGAAATTTACCTTAGGAGATATATATAGTAGTAGTAGTAATTAGTATATCTATTCTGGTTTTATTCCCAATTAAGTTATAATTTATTTTTCATCATCATCAGACATCAATAAAATAGTAGATAATTAGAATAAAGAAGTAATTTATTTTCGAGTTCTTAATAATAAAAATTATAATTAACTATATGTGGTGGCAATACTTTTTGTTCTCTGAATGAATGATTGAACAGTGCATAATTTTTATCTTGAATTTTATGGATATTGGCTCCTGAAAGAATGAGGAACACGAAAAATATTATTGATAATCTGAAAAATCATGAATTTGATTCTTGAAGCAAGAAAAAGCAGCAAAAAAAACAATATTTCATTGGATCAAGAAAAGGAATAAAAGCCAACAGCCCTTAAAACCAAAAGGCAAGGGTGAAAAGGATCCAAGACTTTGAGCATCAGTGGATAGGAGGGCCCAAGGAAATAGTTCCAAGCCTAAGCGGCTAAATCAAGCTGTCCCTAACCATATGCTTGTGGCATGCAGGTCCAAGTGAATAACTTGAGACTGAGTGGTTAAAGTCATGATCCAAAGCAAAAAGAGTGTGCTTAAGAGCTCTGGACACCTCTAACTGGGGACTTTAGCAAAGCTGAGTCACAATCTGAAAAAGATTCACCCAGTCATGTGTCTGTGGCATTTATGTATCTGGTGGTAATACTGGAAAACAAAATGCTTAGGGCCACGGCCAAGACTCATACAGTAACTGTGTTCAAGAATCAACATACTACACTAGGAGAATCAATAATACTATCTGAATTCTGAGTTCCTATGGATGCCAATCATTCTGAATTTCAAAAGATAAAGGGAGATGCCAAAACTGTTCAGAAACAAAAAGCTACAAGCCCCGCTCATCTAATAAGAATCTGAGCTCCATTCAAAAACTCTGAGATATTATTACTTCTTAATCTCTTGTTATGCTATTTTATTTATCTAGTTGCTTGAGGACAAGCAACAGTTTAAGTTTGGTGTTGTGATGAGCGGATATTTTATACGCTTTTTGGGGGTAATTTCATGTAGATTTTAGTATGTTTTAATTGGTTTTTAGTAGAATATTATTAGTTTTTAGGCAAAAATCATATTTCTGGACTTTAATATGAGTTTGTGTGTTTTTCTATGATTTCAGGTATTTTCTGGCTGAAATTGAGGGAGCTGAGCAAAAATCTGAGTTAGGCTGAAAAGGGACTGCTGATGCTGTTGGACCCTGATCTCCCTGCACTCGAAATGGATTTTCTGGAGCTACAAGAGTCCAATTGGCGCGCTCTCAATGGCGTTGGAAAGTAGACATCTAGGGCTTTCCAGCAATATATAATAGTTCATACTTTGCGCGAAGATAGATGACGTAAACTGGCGTTCAACGCCAGTTTCATGCTGCTGTCTGGCGTCCAGCGCCAGAAACAGGTTACAAGTTGGAGTTCAACGCCAGAAACAGGTTACAACCTAGCGTTGAACGCCCAAAACAACCCCAGGCACGTGAGAAGCTTAAGTCTCAGCCCCAGCACACACCAAGTGGGCCCCAGAAGTGGATTTCTGCATCATCTATCATAGTTTACTCATTTTCTATAAACCTAGGTTACTAGTTTACTATTTAAACAACTTTTAGAGATTAACTCTGTACCTCATGACATTTTCAGATCTGAATTTTATACACTTTGTCGGCAAGAGTCTCTAAACTCCATTGTTGGGGGTGAGGAGCTCTGCAGCGTCTCGATGAATTAATGCAATTGTTTCTGTTTCTCCTTTCAACATGCGTGTTCCTATCTAAGATATTCATTCGCGCTTAATTATGGAGAAGGTGATGATCCGTGACACTCATCACCTTCCTCAATCTATGAACGTGTGCCTGACAAACACCTCCATTCTACATCAGATTGAATGAGTATCTCTTAGCTTCCTTAATCAGAATCTTCGTGGTATAAGCTAGAACTGATGGCGGCCACTCTTGAGGATCCAGAAAGTCTAAACCTTGTCTGTGGTATTCCGAGTAGGATTCAAGGATTGAATGGCTGTGACGAGCTTCAAACTCGCGATTGCTGGGTGTGATGACAAACGCAAAAGGATCAATGGATCCTATTCCAACATGATCGAGAACCAACAGCTGATTAGCCGTGCTGTGACAGAGCATCTGGACCGTTTTCACTGAGAGGATGGGAGGTAGCCACTGACAATAGTGATTCCCTACATACAGCTTGCCATGGAAGGAGCCTTGCATTTATGAAAGTGAGTAAGTATTATGTTGCAGGGATTCAGAGGACAAAGCATCTCCAAAAACCCCAACATATTCTCCATTACTGCACAACAAGTAACTATTTCACACTCTTTTATTTTTCTAATAATTCCAACTGATAATTTTAATTAATATCCTGACTAAGAATAATAAAGTAAACATAGCTTGCTTCAAACCAATAATCTCCGTGGGATCGACCCTTACTCACGTAAGGTATTACTTGGACGACCCAGTGCACTTGCTGGTTAGTAGTATGAGATCATAAGAAATTTTGATTTTAATAATTGGGATTAAGATTTCGTACACCAGTTGTGCGAAGTTGTGAAATTATGTTTAGACCATGGTATTGAGCACCAAGTTTTTGGAGCTATTACCGGGGATTGTTTGAGTTGTGAAAAGTAGAGATCACAATTTCGTGCACCAAGTTTTTGGCGCCATTGCCGGGGATTATTGAGTTTGGACAACTGACGGTTCATCTTGTTGCTTAGCTTAGGTATTTCTTTTTCAGAGTTCTTAAGAATGAATTCTAGTGTTTCAAGGTGATGTTCTTATCATCACCAAAGCTGATTGATTCTCAACAATTTAGCTCTTGACTGTAATGTCCTGCTGGTGGACAAAATTGTGATCACATGCTCTTTGTACTTGTATGAAATTATTATTGTGGCACCAGTTGAATTCACAACTCCGTTCAACTAACCAGCAAGTGTACTGGGTCGTCCAAGTAATAAACCTTACGCGAGTAAGGGTCGATCCCACAAAGATTGTTGGTATGAAGCAAGCTATGGTCACCTTGTAAATCTCAGTTAGGCAGATTAAATTGGTTTATGGGTTTTCGGAAATTAATAATAAAAAGAAAATAAAAGGGATAGAAATACTTATGTAAATCAATAGTGAGAATTTCAGATAAGTGTATGGAGATGTTGTGCTCCTCTTGAAACTCTGCTTCACTACTCGCTCTTCCTTCAATCCTTCTTATTCCTTTCCATGGCAAGCTGTATGTAGGGCTTCACCATCAGCGGTGGCTACTTTCAATCCTCTCGGGAAAATGATCCTATGCGCTGTCACTGCACGGCTAATCGTCTGGAGGCATCACCCTTGGTTGATGGCTACATCCCGTCCTCTCAGTGAAAACGTTCCTATGCTCTGTCACAGCACGGCTAATCATCTGTCGGTTCTCAATCAGGTTGGAATAGAATCCATTGATTCTTTTGCATTTGTCACTAATGCCCAACCTTCAGGAGTTTGAAGTTCGTCACAGTCATTCAATACCGGAATCCTACTCGGAATACCACAGACAAGGTTAGACTTTCCGGATTCCCAGGATCCTACTCGGAATACCACAGACAAGGTTAGAATTTCCGGATCCTCATGAATGCCGCCATCTATCTAGCTTATACCACGAAGATTCTGTTGGGGAATCTAAGAGATATGCGCCTGGCCTAAGGTAGAACGGAAGTGGTTGTCAATCACGCGCGTTCATAAGTGAGAATGATGATGAGTGTCACGGATCATCACATTCATCAAATTTAAGTATAACGTATATCTTGGAATAAGAATAAAAGAGAATTGAATAAAAAGTAATAGTGATTGTATTGAAACTTGAGGTACAGCAGAGCTCCACACCCTTAATCTATGGTGTGCAGAAACTCCACTGTTGAAAATACATAAGTAAAAGGTTCAGGCATGGCCGAATGGCCAGCCCCCTTGAGTGATCAAGAGACCGAATAATCAAAGGCTAAACAGTCAAGAGATTAAACTGTCAAAAGATGTCTAATACAATAGTAACTTATCCTATTTATACTAGACTAGCTACTAGGGTTTACATGAGTAAGTAATTGATGCATAAATCCACTTCCGGAGCCCACTTGGTGTATGCTTGGGCTGAGCTTGATCTATCCACGAGCTGAGGCTTTTCTTGGAGTTGAACTCCGAGTTATGACGTGTTTTGGGCGTTCAACTCCGGATCATGCATTTTTCTGGCGTTTAACTCCAGACAGCAGCATGTACTTGGCGTTCAATGCCAAGTTACGTCGTCAATTTCCGAATAAAGTATGGACTATTATATATTTCTGGAAAGCTCTGGATGTCTACTTTCCAACGCCGTTGAGAGCGCGCCATTTGGAGTTCTGTAGCTCCAGAAAATCCATTTCGAGTGCAGGGAGGTCAGATTCCAACAGCATCAGCAGTCCTTTTGTCAGCCTTTTTCAGAGTTTTGCTCAAGTCCCTCAATTTCAGCCAGAATTTACCTGAAATCACAGAAAAACACACAAACTCATAGTAAAGTCCAGAAATGTGAATTTAACATAAAAACTAATGAAAACATCCCTAAAAGTAGCTCAAACTTACTAAAAACTACCTAAAAAACAATGCCAAAAAGCGTATAAATTATCCGCTCATCACAACACCAAACTTAAATTGTTGCTTGTCCCCAAGCAACTGAAAATCAAATAGGATAAAAGAAGAGAATATACTATAAATTCTAAAATATCAATGAATATTAATTTAATTAGATGAGCGGGACTTGTAGCTTTTTGCTTCTGAACAGTTTTGTCATCTCACTTTTTCCTTTGAAGTTCAGAGTGATTGGCGTCTCTGGGAACTTAGAATTTTGGATAGTGTTATTGACTTTCCTAGTTAAGCATGTTGATTCTTGAACACAGCTACTTATGAGTCTTGGCCGTGGCCCTAAGCACTTTGTTTTCCAGTATTACCACCGGATACATAAATGCCACAGACACATAACTGGGTGAATCTTTTCAGATTGTGACTTAGCTTTGCTAAAGTCCCCAGTTAGTGGTGTCTAGAGCTCTTAAGCACACTCTTTTGCTTTGGATCACGACTTTAACCACTCAGTCTCAAGCTTTTCACTTGGACCTTCATGACACAAGCACATGGTTAGGGACAGCTTGATTTAGCCGCTTAGGCCTGGATTTTATTTCCTTGGGCCCTCCTATCCATTGATGCTCAAAGCCTTGGATCCTTTTTACCCTTGCCTTTTGGTTTTAAGGGCTATTGGCTTTTTCTGCTTGCTTTTTCTTTTTCTTTCTTTTTTTTTCGCCACTTTTTTTTTTTCGCAAGCTTCCTTTTTCACTGCTTTTTCTTACTTCAAGAATCAATTTTATGATTTTTTTCAGATCATCAATAACATTTCTCTTTGTTCATCATTCTTTCACGAGCCAAAAATTTTAACACTCATAAACAACAATATCAAAAGACATATGCACTGTTCAATCATTCATTCAGAAAACAAAAAGTATTGTCACCACATCAATATAATTAAATTAAATTCAATGATAAATTCGAAATTTATGTACTTCTTGTTCTTTTGAATTAAAACATTTTTCATTTAAGAGAGGTGAAGGACTAATGGATTTTATTCATAGATTTAAGGCATGGTTACATACTAATGATCATGAAGTAGAGACACAAACAAAAATAAACACAACATTAAAAACCGAAAACAGAAAGAAATAAAGAACAAGGAATGAATCCACTTTTAGTGGCGTCTTCTTCTTGAAGGTCCAACAATGTCCTTAAGCTCTTCTATGTCCCTTCCTTGCCTTTGTTGCTCCTCCCACACATATGTCCATTAGGACTTGGTCCAACCTTTGATTAAAGTTGACCCTTCTAGTGTAGGGGCGTTCATCTCCTTGCATCATGGGCAAGTGAAATGCCAACCTCACATTTTCTGGACTAAAATCTAAGTATTTTCCCCGAACCATTGTGAGATAATTCTTTAGACTCGGGTTCATACTTTGATCATGATTCCTAGTGATCCATGCATTGGCATAGAACTCTTGAACCATTAAAATTCCGACTTGTTGCATGGGGTTGGTTAGGACTTCCCAACCTCTTCTTTGGATCTCATGTCGGATCTCCGGATACTCATTCTTTTTGAGCTTAAAAGGGACCTCGGGGATCACCTTCTTCTTTGCCACAACATCATAGAAGTGGTCTTGATGGCTCTTGGAGATGAATCTTTCCATCTCCCATGACTCGGAGGTGGAAGCTTTTGTCTTCCCTTTCCCTTTTCTAGAGGATACTCCGGCCTTAGGTGCCATTGATTGTAATGGAAAAACAAAAAGCTTATGCTTTTGCCACACCAAACTTAAAATATTGCTCGCCCTCGAGCAAGAAAGAAAAGAAGAGAAGAAGAAGTAGAAGAGAATATGGTAGAGAGGGGGAGATGTAGGTTCGGCTAAGTGGGAGAAGATGGGTTTGTATTGTGTGAAAATGAAGTAGAATGGAAGGGTATTTATAGGGAGAGGGGAGGGTGTATGTTCGGCCATTTTGGGTGGGAATGGGTGGGAAATTGAATTTGAATTTTATGAAGGTAGGTGGGGTTTATGGGGAAGAGTGGGTTGATGTGAGTGGTGAATGGGGCAATTGGGAAGTGTGACATGGGGAGTAGGAGAGTGTAATTAGGATTAGGAGAGTGTAATTAGGGAATATGGTAGGTGGGGATCCTGTGGGGTCCACAGGATCCTGAGGTGTCAAGGAATTCCATCCCTGCACCAAATAGGCATGTAAAATGCCTTTGCACACCATTCTGGCGTTTAAACGCCCATTGGTGCACGTTCTGGGCGTTCAACGCCCATGTAAAGCATGTTTCTGGCGTTGAACGCCAGTTTCATGCTTGTTACTGGCATTTAGCGCCAGCTTTTCTCCTCTGGGCACATTCTTGGCGTTCAGCGCCAGGATGTTGCTTGTTTCTGGCGTTCAGCGCCAGAATAGTGCTCTGTTCTGGCGTTGAACGCCGACCAGATGCACCTTATTGGCGTTGAACGCCAGCCTGTGCGTCCTCCAGGGTGAAAAATTTTTTTCTTCTGTTTTTGACTCTGTTTTTAATTTTTTTGATTTTTTCGTGACTCCTCATGATCATGTCCCTAATAAAACACAAAAATAACAATAAAATAAAAATTAGATAATTAAAATTGGGTTGCCTCCCAACAAGCGCTTCTTTAATGTCAATAGCTTGACAGTGGCTCTCATGGAGCCACAAGGTGATCAGGTCAATGTTAGTGTAGTCCCAACACCAAACTTAGAGTTTGGATATGGGGTCTTAACACCAAACTTAGAGTTTGGTTGTGGCCTCACAACACCAAACTTAGAGTTTGACTGAGGGGGCTCTTCTTGACTCTGAACTGAGAGAAGCTCTTCATGCTTACTCTCTTTTGTCACAGAGGGGTGGCCATGTGCCTTAAACACAAGGTAGTCCCCATTCAATTGAAGGACTAATTCACCTCTGTTGACATCTATCACAGCTCCTGCTGTGGCTAGGAAAGGTCTTCCAAGGATGATGCAATCATCCGTTTCCTTCCTAGTGTCTAAGATTATGAAATCAGCAGGGATGTAAAGGCCTTCAACCTTTACTAACACGTCCTCTACTATTCCATAAGCTTGTCTCAAGGACTTATCTGCCAATTGTAATGAGAACAAGGCAGGTTGTACCTCAATGATCCCTAGCTTCTCCATTATAGAGAGTGGCATAAGATTTATCCCTGACCCCAGATCACATAGAGCTTTTTCAAAGCTCATGGTGCCTATGGTACAAGGTATTAAGAACTTGCCAGGATCTTGTTTCTTTTGAGGTAGAGTTTTCTGAATCCAAGTATCTAGTTCACTAATGAGCAAGGGAGGTTCACTTTCCCAAGTCTCATTACCAAACAATTTGGCATTCAGCTTTATGATAGCTCCTAAATATTGAGCAACTTGCTCTCCAGTTACATCTTCATCTTCTTCAGAGGAAGAATAGTCTTCAGAGCTCATGAATGGCAGAAGGAGATTTAATAGAATCTCTATGGTCTCTATATGAGCCTCAGATTCCTTTGGATCCTTAATAGGAAACTCCTTCTTGCTTGAGGGACGTCCTAGGAGGTCTTCCTCACTAGGATTTTCATCCTCCTCCTCCCTTGTGCATTCGGCCACATTGATCACATCAATGGCCTTGCACTCTCCTTTTGGATTCTCTTCTGTATTGCTTGGGAGAATACTGGGAGGAGTTTCAATAACTTTCTTACTCAGCTGGCCTACTTGTGCCTCCAGATTTCTGATGGAGGATCTTGTTTCATTCATGAAACTGAAAGTGGCCTTTGACAGATCAGAGACTATATTGGCTAAATTAGAAGTGTTTTGTTCAGAATTCTCTGTCTGTTGCTGAGAAGATGATGGATATGGCTTGCTATTGCTCAGCCTATTGCGTCCACCATTGTTAAAGCCTTGTTGAGGCTTTTGTTGATCCTTCCAGGAGAAATTTGGGTGATTTCTCCATGATGGGTTATAGGTGTTTCCATATGGTTCACCCATGTAATTAACCTCTGCCATGGCAGGGTTCTCAGGATCATAAGCTTCTTCAGAAGCTGCCTCTTTAGTACTGTTGGATGCATGTTGCAATCCATTCAGATTTTGAGAGATCATGTTGACCTGTTGAGTCAACACTTTATTCTGAGCCAATATGGCATTCAGAGTATCAATTTCAAGAACTCCTTTCTTCTGAGGTATCCCATTATTCACGGAATTCCTCTCAGAGGTGTACATGAATTGGTTGTTTGCAACCATGTCAATGAGTTCTTGAGCCTCTTCAGGCGTTTTCTTCAGGTGAATAGATCCACCTGCAGAATGGTCCAATGACATTTTCGAAAATTCAGAGAGACCATAATAGAATATATCTAATAGGGTCCATTCTGAAAACATGTCAGATGGACATCTTTTGGTCAGCTGCTTGTATCTTTCCCAAGCTTCATAGAGGGATTCACCATCTTTTTGTTTGAAGGTTTGAACATCCACTCTCAGCTTGCTCAGCTTTTGAGGAGGAAAGAATTTATCCAAGAAGGCAGTGACCAGCTTATCCCAGGAGTCCAGGCTATCCTTAGGTTGTGAATCCAACCATATTCTAGCTCTGTCTCTTACAGCAAAAGGGAAAAGCATGAGTCTGTAGACTTCAGGATTAACTCCATTCGTCTTTACAGTCTCACAGATCTGCAAGAACTCAGTTAAAAACTGATAGGGATCTTCAGATGGAAGTCCATAAAACTTGCAGTTTTGTTGCATTAATGCAACTAGCTGAGGTTTCAGCTCAAAGTTATTGGCTCCAATGGCAGGAATGGAGATGCTTCTTCCATCAAACTTGGACATTGGCTTTGTGAAGTCACCAAGCATTCTCCTTGCATTATTATTATTATTTTCGGCTGCCATCTCCTTCTCTTGTTCGAAAATTTCTGAAAGGTTATTTCTGGATTGTTGTAATTTAGCTTCTCTTAATTTTCTCTTCAGAGTCCTTTCAGGTTCTGGATCAATTTCAACAAGAGTGCCTTTTTCCCTGTTCCTGCTCATATGAAAGAGAAGAAAACAAGAAAAGGAAGAGGAATCCTCTATGTCACAGTATAGAGATTCCTTTATGTTAGTAGAAGGAGAAAGGGGGGAAAGAAGAATCCAAATACAAGGGATATAAGAAGTTCGGATTCTTAGATGAAGAGAGGTGAAGAGAAGTGTTAGTAATTAATTAATTAAATAGAAGAAGAAGAGAGAGGGAAATTTTGAAAATAGTTTTGAAAAAGTGGTTAGTGATTTTCGAAAATTAAAGATAATATTTAATTAAAATTAAAATTTAAAACAATTAAAAAGAATTTTTGAAAAAGAGATGAGATATTTTCGAAAATTAGAGAGGAATTAGTAGTTAGGTGGTTTTGAAAAAGATAAGAAACAAACAAAAAGTTAGTTAGTTGATTGAAAAAGATTTTGAAATTAAATTTTGAAAAGATAAGAAGATAGGAGGTTAGATAAGATATTTTGAAATCAAATTTTGAAAAAAGATAAAATTTTGAAAAAGATAAGATAAAAAGATAAGATTTTTAAGAAAAAGATATTTTGAAAAAGATTTAATTTTTAAAATGACTTAACTAACAAGAAACTACAAGATAAGATTCTAGAACTTAAAGATTGAACCTTTCTTAACAAGAAAGTAACAAACTTCAAATTTTTGAACCAATCACATTAATTATTAGTGAATTTTCGAAAATATGATATAAAGATAAGAAAAAGATTTTGAAAATATTTTTGAAAAAGATTTTTGAAATTTTCGAAAATTATAAAAAATGAAAAAGATATGATTTTTGAAAAAGATTTTTTTTTAAAAAAAAATAAGATTTTTAAAATTGAAATTTTGACTTGACTTGTAAGAAACAACTAATTTTAAAAATTTTTGACCAAGTCAACCCAAAATTTCGAAAATTTGGAGGGAAATAAGGAAAAGATATTTTTTTGATTTTTGAATTTTTGATGATGAGAGAGAAAAACTTAAAAATGACCCAAAATATGAAAATTTTGGATCAAACACATAATGCATGCAAGAACACTATGAATGTCAAGATGAACACCAAGAACACTTTGAAGATCAAGATGAACATCAAGAACATAATTTTGAAAAATTTTTGATGCAAAGAAAACATGCAAGACACCAAACTTAGAAATCTTTAATGCATGGACTCTAACAAACGAAAAATGCATATGAAAAACAACAAACAACACAAAACAAGAAATCATCAAGATCAAACAAGAAGTCTTGTCAAGAACAACTTGAAGATCATGAAGAACATTATGAATGCATGAGATTTTCGAAAAATTGCAAGAAAAATTTTAAAGCATGCAATTGACACCAAACTTAAAAATTAACACAAGACTCAAACAAGAAACACAAAATATTTTTGATTTTTATGATTTTCCAAATTTTTTGTATTTTTATTTTAATTTTTTTTCGAAAATAAAGTTAGGAAAAACGAAAAAAAAGAAAATTTTTGAAAAAGATTTTTGAAAAGAAAATTACCTAATCTGAGCAACAAGATGAACCGTCAGTTGTCCATACTCGAACAATCCCCGGCAACGGCGCCAAAAACTTGGTGGACGAAATTGTGATCACATGCTCTTTGTACTTGTATGAAATTATTATTGTGGCACCAGTTGAATTCACAACTCCGTTCAACTAACCAGCAAGTGTACTGGGTCATCCAAGTAATAAACCTTACGCGAGTAAGGGTCGATCCCACAGAGATTGTTGGTATGAAGCAAGCTATGGTCACCTTGTAAATCTCAGTTAGGCAGATTAAATTGGTTTATGGGTTTTCGGAAATTAATAATAAAAAGAAAATAAAAGGGATATAAATACTTATGTAAATCAATAGTGAGAATTTCAGATAAGTGTATGGAGATGCTGTGCTCCTCTTGAAACTCTGCTTCACTACTCGCTCTTCCTTCAATCCTTCTTATTCCTTTCCATGGCAAGCTGTATGTAAGGCTTCACCATCAGCGGTGGCTACTTTCAATCCTCTCGGGAAAATGATCCTATGTGCTGTCACTGCACGGCTAATCGTCTGGAGGCATCACCCTTGGTTGATAGCTACATCCCGTCCTCTCAGTGAAAACGTTCCTATGCTCTGTCACAGCACGGCTAATCATCTGTCGGTTCTCAATCAGGTTGGAATAGAATCCATTGATTCTTTTGCGTTTGTCACTAACGCCCAACCTTCAGGAGTTTGAAGTTCGTCACAGTCATTCAATACCGGAATCCTACTCGGAATACCACAGACAAGGTTAGACTTTCCGGATTCCCAGGATCCTACTCGGAATACCACAGACAATGTTAGACTTTCCGGATCCTCATGAATGCCGCCATCTATCTAGCTTATACCACGAAGATTCTGTTGGGGAATCTAAGAGATATGCGCCTGGCCTAAGGTAGAACGGAAGTGGTTGTCAATCACGCGCGTTCATAAGTGAGAATGATGATGAGTGTCACGGATCATCACATTCATCAAAGTTAAGTATAATGTATATCTTGGAATAAGAATAAAAGAGAATTGAATAAAAAGTAATAGTGATTGTATTGAAACTTGAGGTACAGTAGAGCTCCACACCCTTAATCTATGGTGTGCAGAAACTCCACTGTTGAAAATACATAAGTAAAAGGTTCAGGCATGGCCGAATGGCCAGCCCCCTTGAGTGATCAAGAGACCGAATAATCAAAGGCTAAACAGTCAAGAGATTAAACTGTCAAAAGATGTCTAATACAATAGTAACTTATCCTATTTATACTAGACTAGCTACTAGGGTTTACATGAGTAAGTAATTGATGCATAAATCCACTTCCGGAGCCCACTTGGTGTATGCTTGGGCTGAGCTTGATCTATCCACGAGCTGAGGCTTTTCTTGGAGTTGAACTCCGAGTTATGACGTGTTTTGGGCGTTCAACTCCGGATCATGTATTTTTCTGGCGTTTAACTCCAGACAGCAGCATGTACTTGGCGTTCAACACCAAGTTACGTCATCAATTTCCGAATAAAGTATGGACTATTATATATTTCTGGAAAGCTCTGGATGTCTACTTTCCAACGCTATTGAGAGCGCGCCATTTGGAGTTCTGTAGCTCCAGAAAATCCATTTCGAGTGCAGGGAGGTCAGATTCCAACAGCATCAGCAGTCCTTTTGTCAGCCTTTTTCAGAGTTTTGCTCAAGTCCCTCAATTTCAGCCAGAATTTACCTGAAATCACAGAAAAACACACAAACTCATAGTAAAGTCCAGAAATGTGAATTTAACATAAAAACTAATGAAAACATCCCTAAAAGTAGCTCAAACTTACTAAAAACTACCTAAAAACAATGCCAAAAGCGTATAAATTATCCGCTCATCACCTGCTGAAGCTTGGCTAGCCATGTCTAATTTCTTTAGACTGAAGCAATTTTGATATCTTTATTTTCTTTTCCACTTAATTTTTGAAAAAAATCCAAAAAAATTACAAAATCATAAAAACCAAAAATATTGTATGTTTCTTGTTGAGTCTAGTGTCTCATGTTAAGTTTGGTGTCAATTGCATGTTTATGTTCTTCTTGCATTCATTCATGTGTCTTAAGTGATCTTCAAGATAATTTCCTTGCTCTGATCTTTAAATTTTCTCGTCTTGAGAATTTTTGTTGTTTGTCATATGCATTCTCATTTTGTTAGTGTCAGTAGTATACAAACTGCTAAGTTTGGTGTCTTGCATGCATTGTTATTTGATTTTAGTTGCATTTTGATTATTCTTCATCATTAAAAATCCAAAAAAATTTGAATTTGTGTCTTTTCAAGTCAATAATACAGAGAATTGAAGATTCAGAACATACAGCAGAGGAATTATATAGAAAAAGCTGGACGTTCAAAACGCCCAGTGAAGAAGGAAAACTGGCGTTTAAACGCCAGCCAGGGTGCCTGGTTGGGCGTTTAACGCCCAAAAGAGTAGTGTTTTGGGCGTTAAATGCCAGAATGGATACCATTCTGGGCGTTTAACGCCAGGATGGCACAAGAGGGAAGATTTTGTTTTTAATGCAAATTTTTTTCAAGTTTTCAAAATTTTTCAAAATCAAATCTTTTTCAAATCATATCCTTTCAATCATATGTTTTCATAATCAATTTCTTTCCTTTTTCAAAAACACTTGCTACCAATTAATGATTTGATTCAACATTTCAAGTATGTTGCCTTTTCTGTTGAGAAAGGTTTAATATTTGAATCATATCTTTTCTTATTAGCCAAGTTATTAAATTTTAAAATCAAATCTTTTTAAATTGTTTTTCAAATCATATCTTCTCAATCACATCTTTTTAAAACCATAACTTTTCAATCATATCTTCTAATCACATCTTTTTCAAAATAGTTTTCAATTATATCTTTTTGATTTCTAATTTCAAAATCTTTTTCAAAAATCACTTGATTTCTTTTCCACTCTTAGTTTTCGAAAATCAATGTTTTTTTTCAAAATGTTTTTAAAATCTTTTACTTTATTTTCAAAAATTTCTTCCCTTCTTCTCACATCCTTCTATTTATGGACTAACACTCCTCCTTAATGCACAATTCGAACTCCATCTTTCTTGATAAGTTCGAATTCTCTACTTCTTCCTTCTATTTTTCTTTTCCTCTGACACCTCAAGGAATCTCTATACTATGACATAGAGGATTCCATATTTTCTTGTTCTCTTCTCTTTCATATGAGCAGGAGCAAAGACAAAAGCATTCTCATTGAGGCTGACCCTGAACCTGAAAGGACCTTGAAGCGAAAGCTAAGAGAAGCTAAGGCACAACTCTCTGTAGAGGACCTAACAGAAATCTTCAAAGAAGAAGAACCCATGGCAGCCGAAAACAACAACAATGCCAACAATGCAAGGAAGGTGCTGGGTGACTTTACTGCACCTACTCCCGACTTCTATGGGAGAAGCATCTCTATCCCTGCCATTGGAGCAAACAACTTTGAGCTTAAGCCTCAATTAGTTTCTCTAATGCAACAGAATTGCAAGTTCTATGGACTTCCATTGGAAGATCCTCATCAGTTTTTAGCTGAATTCTTGAAAATCTGTGATATTGTCAAGACTAATGGGGTTGACCCTGAGGTCTACAGACTTATGCTATTCCCTTTTGTTGTAAGAGACAGAGCTAGAATATGGTTGGACTCACAACCTAAAGAAAGCCTGAACTCTTGGGAAAAGCTAGTCAATGCCTTCTTGGCAAAGTTCTTTCCACCTCAAAAATTGAGTAAGCTTAGAGTGGAAGTCCAAACCTTTAGACAAAAGGAAGGAGAATCCCTCTATGAAGCTTGGGAAGGATACAAACAATTGATCAGAAAGTGTCCTTCTGACATGCTTTCTGAATGGAGCATCATAAGTATTTTCTATGATGGTCTGACTGAACTGTCCAAGATGTCATTGGATAGCTCTGCTAGAGAATTTCTTCATCTGAAGAAGACGCCTACAGAAGCTCAAGAGCTCATTAAAATGGTTGCAAATAACCAATTCATGTACACTTCTGAAAGGAATCCTATGAACAATGGGACGAATCAGAAGAAAAGAGTTCTTGAGATTGATACTCTGAATGCCATATTGGCTCAGAACAAAATATTGACTCAGCAAGTCAATTTGATTTCTCCAAATCTGTCTGGAATGCAAGCTGCGCCAGGCAGTACTAAGGACGCTTCATCTGAAGAAGAAGCTTATGATCCTGAAAACCCTTCAATGGAAGAGGTGAATTACATGGGAGAACCCTATGGAAACACCTATAATTCTTCATGGAGAAATCATCCAAGTCTCTCATGGAAGGATCAACAGAGACCTCAACACGGTTTCAACAACAATAATGGTGGAAGAAACAGGTTTAGCAATGGCAAGCTTTTTCCATCATCTTCTCAGCAACAGACAGAGAATTCTAAGCAGAGTCACTCTGACTTAGCAACCATGGTCTCTGATCTAATCAAAACCACTCAAAGTTTCATGACTGAAACAAGGTCCTCCATTAGGAACTTGGAGGCACAAGTGGGTCAGCTGAGTAAGAAAGTGACTAAACTCCCTCCTAGTACTCTTCCAAGCAATACAGAAGAAAATCCAAAAGGAGAGTGCAAGGCCATAAACATGGCCAAATTTGGAGAGGAGGAAAAGGCAGTGAACGCCACTGAGGAAGACCTCAATGGACGTCCACTGGCCTCCAATGAGTTCCCTAATGAGGAACTATGGGAATCTGAGGCTCACGCTGAGACCATAGAGATTCCATTGGATTTACTTCTGCCATTCATGAGCTCTGATGAGTATTCTTCCTCTGAAGAGGATGAATATGTCACTGAAGAGCAAGTTGCTAAATACCTTGGAGCAATCATGAAGCTAAATGACAAGTTATTTGGTAATGAGACTTGGAAGGATGAACCTCCCTTGCTCACCAAAGAACTGGATGACTTGTCTAGGCAAAGATTACCTCAAAAGAGACAAGACCCTGGGAAGTTCTCAATACCTTGTACCATAGGCACCATGACCTTTAAGAAGGCTCTGTGTGACTTAGGGTCAAGTATAAACCTCATTCCTCTCTCTATAATGGAGAAGCTAGGGATATTTGAGGTACAAGATGCAAGAATCTCACTAGAGATGGCAGACAATTCAAGAAAACAAGCTTATGGGCTTGTAGAGGATGTTGTGATAAAGATTGAAGACCATTACATCCCTGCTGATTTCATAGTCCTAGAAACTGGGAAGTGCATGGATGAATCCATCATCCTTGGCAGACCCTTCCTAACCACAGCAAAGGCTGTGATTGATGTGGACAGAGGAGAATTGATCATTCAAGTGAATAAAGAATCCTTTGTGTTTAAGGCTCAAGGATATCCCTCTGTCACCATGGAGAGGAAGCATGAAGAGCTTCTCTCAAAACAGAGTCAAACAGAGCCCCCACAGTCAAACTCTAAGTTTGGTGTTGGGAGGCCACAACCAACTTCTAAGTTTAGTGTTGAACCCCCACATTCAAACTCTAAGTTTGGTGTTGGGAGGTTCCAACATTGCTCTAAACATCTGTGAGGCTCCATGAGAGCCCACTGTCAAGCTACTGACATTAAAGAAGCGCTTGTTAGGAGGCAACCTAATGTTATATTTATCTATTTTCCTTTGTTATTTTATGTTTTTTTTTAGGTTGATGATCATGGAAAGTCACAAAATCAATTGAAAAAGCAAAAAACAGAATGAAAAATAGAAAGAAAAACAGCACACTCTGGAGGAAGAACCTGCTGGCGTTTAAACGCCAGTAAGGGCAGCAAATGGGCGTTTAACGCCCAGTCTGGCACCATTCTGGGCGTTTAACGCCAGAAAGGGGCACCAGACTGGCGTTAAATGCCAGGAAAGGGCAAGAAGCTGGCGTTAAACGCCAGAAATGGGCACCAGCCCGGCGTTTAACGCCAGAATTGGCATAAAGAGCATTTTTGCTTGCCACTTGGTGCAGGGATGAATTTTCCTTGACACCTCAGGATCTGTAGACCCCACAGGATCCCCACCTACCCCACCACCCTCTCTCTTCTTCTTCACCCATTCACTAATCACCTCAACCACTCTTCCTCCAAAACCCCTCACCTATTAAATCCCACTATTCTCTTCACCACTCACATCCATCTTTCATAAAACCTCACCTACCTCACCATTCAAATTCAAACCACTTTCCCTCCCAAACCCACCCATTCATAACCGAACCATACCCCCCTCTCCACCCCTATATAAACCCATCTTCACTCCTTCATTTTCACACAATCTAAACACTACTTCTCACCCTTTGGCCGAACCACAAAGCCATCTCCATATCCTCTATTTCTTCTTTTTCTACTCTCTTCTTTCTTCTTTTGCTCGAGGACGAGCAAACCTTTTAAGTTTGGTGTGGTAAAAGCATTGCTTTTTGTTTTTCCATAACCATTTATGGCATCCAAGGCCGGAGAAACCTCTAGAAAGAGGAAAGGGAAGGCAAAAGCTTCCACCTCCGAGTCATGGGAGATGGAGAGATTCATCTCAAGGGTGCATCAAGACCACTTCTATGAAGTTGTGGCCTTGAAGAAGGTGATCCCCGAGGTCCCTTTCAAACTCAAAAAGAGTGAATATCCAGAGATCCGAAGAAGAGGTTGGGAAGTCCTTACCAACCCCATCAACAAGTCGGAGTCTTAATGGTTCAAGAGTTCTATGCCAATGCATGGATCACCAAGAGCCATGATCAAAGTGTGAACCCGAACCCAAAGAATTGGCTTACAATGGTTCGGGGGAAATGCTTAGATTTTAGTCCGAAAAATGTAAGGTTGGTATTCAACTTGCCCATGATGCAAGGAGATGAACACCCTTACACTAGAAGGGTCAACTTTGATCAAAGGTTGGACCAAGTCCTCACAGACATTTGTGAAGAGGGTGCCCAATGGAAGAGAGATTCAAGAGGGAAGCCGGTTCAACTAAGAAGGCATGACCTCAAGCCCGTGGCTAGGGGATGGTTGGAGTTTATCCAACGCTCAATCATTCCCACTAGCAACCGGTCCGAAGTTACTATAGACCGGGCCATCATGATTCATAGCATCATGATTGGAGAGGAAGTAGAAGTTCATGAGGTTATAGCCCAAGAACTTTATAAGGTGGCGGACAAGTCCTCTACCTTGGCAAGGTTAGCCTTTCCTCATCTCATTTGTCACCTCTGTTATTCAGTTGGAATTGACATAGAGGGAGACACCCTCATTGATGAGGACAAGCCCATCACTAAGAAAAGGATAGAGCAAACAAGAGATCCCACTCATCATGAAATCCCTGAGATACCTCAAGGGATGCACTTTCCTCCACAAAACTATTGGGAGCAAATCAACACCTCCCTAGGAGAATTGAGTTCCAACATGGGACAACTAAGGGTGGAGCACCAAGAACATTCCATCCTCCTCCATGAAATTAGAGAAGATCAAAGAATTATGAGAGAGGAACAACAAAGGCAAGGAAGAGACATTGAGGAGCTCAAGCACTCCATAAGATCTTCAAGAGGAAGAACAAGCCGCCATCACTAAGGTGGACCCGTTCTTTAATTTTCTTGTTCTTTATTTTCCTATTTTTCGAATTTTAATGCTTATGTTTATCTATGTTTGTGTCTTATGATCATTAGTGTCTTAGTGTCTATGCCTTAAAGTTATGAATGTCCTAAGAATCCATCACCTTTCTTGAATGAAAAATGTTCTAAATTGAAAAAGAGAAGAATTGCATGAATTTTGAATTTTATAACAGATTAATTATTTTGATGTGGTGGTAATACTTTTGTTTTCTGAATGTATGCTTAAACAGTGCATATGTCTTTTGAATTTGTTGTTCATGATGGTTGGCTCTTGAAAGAATGATGAAAAAGGAGACATGTTACTGAGGATCTGAAAAATCATAAAAATGATTCTTGAAGCAAGAAAAAGCAGTGAAAAAAAAAGAAAAAAACGAAAAAAGGGCGAAAGAAAAAGAAAAAGGAAAAAAACAAAAAAGAAAAAAGAAAAAAAATTTAATAAAGTTGTGATCCAAGGCAAAAAGAGTGTGCTTAAGAACCCTGGACACCTTTAATTGGGGACTCTAGCAAAGCTGAGTCACAATCTGAAAAGGTTCACCCAATTATGTGTCTGTGGCATGTATGTATCCGGTGGTAATACTGGAAGACAGAGTGCTTTGGGCCACGGCCAAGACTCATAAAGTAGCTGTGTTCAAGAATCATCCTACCTAACTAGGAGAATCAATAACACTATCTAGATTCTGAGTTCTTATAGAAGCCAATCATTCTGAATTTCAAAGGATAGAGTGAGATGCCAAAACTGTTCAGTGGCAAAAAGCTAAAAGCCCCACTCATCTAATTAATACTGATCTTCATAGATGTTTTTGGAATTCATTGCATATTCTCTTCTCTTTATCTTATTTGATTTTCAATTGCTTGAGGACAAGCAACAATTTAAGTTTGGTGTTGTGATGAGCGGATAATTTATATGCTTTTTGGCATTGTTTTTAGTATGTTTTTAGTATGTTTTAGTTAGTTTTTAGTATATTTTTATCAGTTTTTAGTTAAAATTCACTTTTCTGGACTTTACTATGAGTTTGTGTGTTTTTCTGTGATTTCAGGTATTTTCTGGCTGAAATTGAGGGACCTGAGCAAAAATCTGATTCAGAGGCTGAAAAGGACTGCAGATGCTGTTGGATTCTGATCTCCCTGCACTCGAAGTAGATTTTCTGGAGCTACAGAAGCCCAATTGGCGCGCTCTCAACTGCGTTGGAAAGTAGACATCCTGGGCTTTCCAGCAATGTATAACAGTCCATACTTTGCCTAAGATTTGATGGCCCAAACCGGCGTTCCAAATCAGCTCAAAACTGCCCGGTGTTAAATGCCGGAACTGGCACAAGAATGGGAGTTAAACGCCCAAACTGGCACAAAAGCTGGCGTTTAACTCCAAGAGAAGTCTCTACACGAAAATGCTTCCATTCTCAGCCCAAGCACACACCAAGTGGGCCCGGAAGTGGATTTTTATGTCATTTACTCATTTCTGTAAATCCTAGGCTACTAGTTCTCTACAAATAGGACCTTTTACTATTGTATTTTCATCTTTGGACATCTAGTTCTTAGATCATATCTTGGTAGCTATCTTTGAGTAGTCTTATGCTATCTTAGATCATTGGGAGGCTGGCCATTCGGCCATGCCTAGACCTTGTTCTTATGTATTTTCAACGGTGGAGTTTCTACACACCATAGATTAAGGTGTGGAGCTCTGCTGTACCTCGAGTATTAATGCAATTACTATTGTTCTTCTATTCAATTCAGCTTGTTCTTGTTCTAAGATATCACTTGTTCCTCAACTTGATGAATGTGATGATCCATGACACTCATCATCATTCTCAACTATGAACGTGTGCCTGACAACCACCTCCGTTCTACCTTAGATTGAGTGGATATCTCTTGGATCCCTTAATTGGAATCTTCGTGGTATAAGCTAGAATTGATGGTGGCATTCAAGAGAATCCGGAAGGTCTAAACCTTGTCTGTGGTATTCTGAGTAGGATTCAATGATTGAATGACTGTGACGAGCTTCAAACTCATGAAGGCTGGGCGTTAGTGACAGACGCAAAAGAATCACTGGATTCTATTCCAACCTGATTGAGAACCGACAGATGATTAGCCGCGCTGTGACAGAGCGCGTTGAATATTTTCACTGAGAGGACGGGACTGTAGCCGCTGACAACGGTGATGCCCAACATACAGCTTGCCACGGAAAGGAGTAAGAAGGATTGGATGAAGACAGTAGGAAAGCAGAGAGACGGAAGGGACAAAGCATCTCCATACGCTTATCTGAAATTCTCACCAATGAATTACATAAGTATCTCTATCTTTATGCTTTATTCATATATCATTCATGACCATTTGAATTTGCCTGACTAAGATTTACAAGGTGACCATAGCTTGTTTCATACCAACAATCTCCGTGGGATCGACCCTTACTCGCGTAAGGTTTATTACTTGGACGACCCAGTGCACTTGCTGGTTAGTTGTGCGAAGTTGTGAAATTATGTTTAGACCATGGTATTGAGCACCAAGTTTTTGGAGCTATTACCGGGGATTGTTTGAGTTGTGAAATGTAGAGATCACAATTTCGTGCACCAATGAGCAAATAGTATTTTTATACATTATTATTGTTGGATTAGAATTTATTTCTAATTACTATATTATCCCTATTTTTAAGTGAAATTACCAATTTACCCCTAACCTAGTGACCCGACCCGGTTTCCCCACAACCCAGCAGCTGTCCAGCATTTCCCCCAAATCACGCAGCACCTTCATCCTCCCTCAGCATAGCAACACACACATGCAAGGAGGGAAATATCAGAGAAGATGATGGGGGAAATCGGAGAGGGAGGGACGGCGTCACAGCAAGGGCTCGTTGCCATCGCCATCGAGTCTCCTGCGATCAGCCTCGCCGTCCGTTCTGTTCTCGGTCAAGTCTGCCCTGTTGCTGATGTCACCGAACCAGGCTAAGAGAGAGAGAGAGAAAGATCAAAATGAGCCATGAGAGGGTGACGAGCGCGAGCCAGGACTGGGAAGGAGAAGCCGCCGCCACTCCCGCCACGAGCTCGCCATCACGGTGAGGACCAAACACCTTTGAGGTTCCTGCCGCCACCTTGAAGCCGCGTCGTTGTCGTTGCCAGGGTTCCCTCCGTCGCCGTCCTTGGCGGCTCATGAACAGAGAGCACACGCGCGGGGTGGAGGAAGGTGCTGTTGTTGCCGCCGTCGTTCGTGCCTCCTCCCGCCGCCAGATCTGCCCACTGAACCCCAGAGCTCCCCATTGCTTTTGCTGTCTAGGGCTGTGCCACCATGCTTGTCTGCCGAAAACCGCCACTGAAGCGGTGTCGTTTGGAGTTACGCGAGTTGCTGCCGCCGGAGCCACCGCTGGAGGTTCTGGTTACTTTTGCCGTCGCCGGAAAATTTTGCCGGTAAGGGTTTTATTTGAGATTTCTATTCTTTTTGAATTCAGAGGTTACTATGGTCACTGCCTGCTGGTTTCAGTCGTCGTGATTGGAATTCGTCACCGCTTCCGCTTGAGGTGGCTGCCGGGCTGCCGTCGAGCCAGTTTGGAGACCACCGCAGTGTCGGTTCAGCCGTTCCTCCTTCGATTCGGTAAGCGTTTCGATTTGAAAGCCCTTTAGTTACTGTTATGTTATCTTACGCTGAGGTTTGTGACGTTAATTACTATACGATTGAGTTTTGGTTGTTGTATGTTGCGATTAGAGTTGTTGAGACTGTTGCGAAAGTGACTTGGAACTGAGGCTTTGGCTGCTGGGATTTTGATTATCGATTTCGGGTTGAGGCAGAAAGGACTCTGTGAGACGTTTGGATTATGGAATTGCGTTTTGAGGTAGGGACGCTTTCCATAAACTATATTTTATATGTCAGAATTATTACATATGGATACTGATGTGAGATAATGTATTTGGTGATTGTATAAGCCTTATGTGATGTTGATTATCCTGGATGAATGTAATTATATATTGAACGGATTATTATTTGGTTTTGATGAACGAATTGTTGTGTGGTTTTGTGAAACATAATGCCTTTAAAATTGATTCTTTAAAGAGTTGAAATATGAGTTTAATCCGTTGAGGATTGGTATAAATTGAGTCAATTATTTTGATGATGTGAAAAATAGAATACTCTTGAAATTCAGCCTGGGTTGCTTTAATTAATTTGGTTTTGATAAATGATTTATTGCTGAACCGATTCTTTTAAACTTTGGAAATGAGTTAAATCGGTTGATATTGAGTTGGTTTTGAAATGGTTTCCTTGAGATATGCCACTGAGACATTTAGCTTGCTTTTGAATTGACTTCTGGTTTTGAGCTGTTGAAAAGGAATGAGGAACGATTTAGTTGGGACCCGAACCGGGTGGCAAAGGTCCAAGTTTTAGGGGAGGTGCTGCCGAAATTTCTATAAAACATGAGTCTTTATTGAAAAGTTGTTTGGGAAAAATGACGAGTTAAAGACTTCTACTCTTTTATTTGAATTATCAAGAAAATGATGATTCATGTTTTTGAAATGAATTATTAAAGAGGAAATTGTGATTTAGTCTTGCTTCTTAAGAAAGGCATTGTATCTCTTTCGGGAGAAAGTTATTTAAATGAAACTTATGTTTTTAAAACTGTTTTAAATGTGACAAGGGCAACGCCTTTGAATTTGACTTGAGGGTTCCAATTAGAGGAGTTTCAATGACTTTGAAAGAACTTGAATGTCTCTTGACATGTTTCATTTTGAAATGTTTTGAGAAAGGTTTTAAGTACTCTTTGAATTCTGAATTATTGCAAGACTAAAACAATTTTGAACAGTTGAAACATTCTAGAATTTATCGTGGAGGTTGAAGTTGGTTTTTGCCTAAGTAGAGGAAACGGATTTGAAAGAAGTGAATGATTACGTAATTCGGTTTGGCTTAGATCCTATTTTATTACTCAAAATGGAAAGCCAAGGTTTTAATAATTTTAAATGAATTTGGCGAACTGAGTTTTATTATTCTCCCCTAAAGACTTGGGACTCTGCCGAGAAGCTTTTGTTATAAAATCCCATTGTTGGATGGGTGGTTGTGAATACTTTAAAATAAATCCTTAACTTGCCATGGTAATGGGAGTTTTGGAAAGAGAATGCCGAGAGTGGCTTTGTTTTAAAAAGGGAACTCAGTTTGAGTAAATTTGGCTTATGAGCCTGAGATGATTTGAGAAATGAGATCTTTAAAGCCAAGGCTGAAAAGAGTTGAAACTTGATTTCAAAGTGAAATGATTTGAGAGAAAGTGATTTATGGCTTAAATGCCGATTTATGAATTTGATGATGTTGGATGGTGGAAGTGCCATTTTGTTATGAGCCGGAATGGCTGTGTATGCTATTGAACTATGGCTGATTGCCAAATGAGTTGCGAGCCGTATGGCTGATTATGAATTATGAATTTAAGCCGAAGGGCTGTATTTATTGATAATTTGGCTGGTTCTGGATTGAACCGTGAGCCGGATGGCTGAGATGGATGGTGATCCATGGTTGAGTACAATTGCATGTATGCAATTGAATGAATTGTGAATTTAAGCCGGATAGCTGAGATGATTGTTGTATGCGAGTATGCTTGTGTTTTCTCTCTGGTTGTAAGGGTGACAGGGCACCGATACCCTCTAATGGCGACAGGGCGCAGATACCCTCTAATGGCGACAGGGCGCAGATACCCTCTAATGATAATAATGCGCAACAGAGAGACTGTGTCCGGGTTAGCTACCGGACACGTCGGGTTCGCTTGGTAACTGACAGATGATATCATTAGCCACTAGGGACAGGCATGTGGTGCGCGAAATTGTGAAAAATACTTTTCACAACTCTCATAATCCCCGGTAATGAACCCCAAAAACTTGGTGTTCAATACCATGGCATAAACACAACTTCGCACAACTAACCAGCAAGTGCACTGGGTCGTCCAAGTAATAAACCTTACGCGAGTAAGGGTCGATCCCACGGAGATTGTTGGTATGAAGCAAGCTATGGTCATCTTGTAAATCTTAGTCAGGCAAACTCAAATAGGCATGGTGATAAACGCATAAAACATGAAGATAAAGATAGAGATACTTATGTAATTCATTGGTAGGAATTTCAGATAAGCGTATGAAGATGCCTTCCCTTCCGTCTCTCTGCTTTCCTACTGTCTTCATCCAATCCTTCTTACTCCTTTCCATGGCAAGCTTAAGCAAGGGTTTCACGTTGTCAGTGGCTACCTCCCATCCTCTCAGTGGAAATGTTCAACGCACCCTGTCACGGCACGGCTATCCATCTGTCGGTTCTCGATCAGGCCGGAATAGAATCCAGTGATTCTTTTGCGTCTGTCACTAACACCCCGCCTTCAGGAGTTTGAAGCACGTCACAGTCATTCAATCATTGAATCCTACTCAGAATACCACAGACAAGGTTAGACCTTCCGGATTCTCTTGAATGCCGCCATCAGTTCTGGCCTATACCACGAAGACTCTGATCTCACGGAATGGCTGGCTCGTTTGTCAGGCGAGCACTCGGTTGTCAGGCGATCAACCATGCATCGCGCAATTAGGAATCCAAGAGATATTCACCCAATCGAAGGTAGAACGGAGGTGGTTGTCAGGCACACGTTCATAGGTGAGAATGATGATGAGTGTCACGGATCATCACATTCATCAAGTTGAAGAACAAGTGATATCTTAGAACAAGAACAAGCGGAATTGAATGGAAGAACAATAGTAATTGCATTAATACTCGAGGTACAGCAGAGCTCCACACCTTAATCTATGGTGTGTAGAAACTCCACCGTTGAAAATACATAAGAACAAGGTCTAGGCATGGCCGTGAGGCCAGCCTCCCAATGATCTAAGAACTAGATGTCCCCAGATGAAAATACAATAGTAAAAGGTCCTACTTATAGAGAACTAGTAGCCTAAGGTTTACAGAGATGAGTAAATGGCATAAAAATCCATTTCCGGGCCCACTTGGTGTGTGCTTGGGCTGAGCATTGAAGCATTTTCGTGTAG
This sequence comes from Arachis hypogaea, assembly GCF_003086295.3. NCBI lineage: Eukaryota > Viridiplantae > Streptophyta > Magnoliopsida > Fabales > Fabaceae > Arachis > Arachis hypogaea. The sequence continues at coordinate 17,047,059 of NC_092037.1, read as the reverse complement.
AGACTTTACTTGGAGTTAAACGCCAGCTTTTATGCCAGTTTGGGCGTTTAACTCCCATTCTTGTGCCAGTTCCGGCGTTTAACGCTGGAATTTCAGAAGGTGACTTTGAACGCCGACTTGAGCCATCAAATCTTGGGCAAAGTATGGACTATCATATATTGCTGGAAAGCCCAGGATGTCTACTTTCCAACGCCGTTGAGAGCGCGCCAATTGGGCTTCTGTAGCTCCAGAAAATCCACTTCGAGTGCAGGGAGGTCAGAATCCAACAGCATCTGAATCAGATTTTTGCTCAGGTCCCTCAATTTCAGCCAGAAAATACCTGAAATCACAGAAAAACACACAAACTCATAGTAAAGTCCAGAAAAGTGAATTTTAACTAAAAACTAATAAAAATATACTAAAAACTAACTAGATCATACTAAAAACAATGCCAAAAAGCGTACAAATTATCCGCTCATCACAACACCAAACTTAAATTGTTGCTTGTCCTCAAGCAACTAAAAATCAAATAAGATAAAAAGAAGAGAATAGGCAATGAATTCCAAAAACATCTATGAAGATCAGTATTAATTAGATGAGCGGGGCTTTTAGCTTTTTGCCTCTGAATAGTTTTGGCATCTCACTCTATCCTTTGAAATTCAGAATGATTGGCTTCTTTAGGAACTCAGAATCCAGATAGTGTCATTGATTCTCCTAGTTAAGTGTGATGATTCTTGAACATAGCTACTTATTGAGTCTTGGCTGTGGCCCAAAGCACTCTGTCTTCCAGTATTACCACCGGATACATACATGCCACAGACACATAATTGGGTAAACCTTTTCAGATTGTGACTCAGCTTTGCTAGAGTCCCCAACTAGAGGTGTCCAGGGTTCTTAAGCACACTCTTTTTGCCTTGGATCACAACTTTATTTCTTTCTTTTTCTTTTTTTTCTCTTTTTTCGATTTTTTTTATATTCACTGCTTTTTCTTGCTTCAAGAATCATTTTTATGATTTTTCAGATCCTCAGTAACATGTCTCCTTTTTCATCATTCTTTCAAGAGCCAACATTCATGAACCACAAATTCAAAAGACATATGCACTGTTTAAGCATACATTCAGAAAACAAAAGTGTTGCCACCACATCAAAATAATTAAACTGTTATAAAATTCAAAATTCATGCAATTCTTTTCTTTTTCAATTAAGAATATTTTTCATTTAAGAAAGGTGATGGATTCATAGGACATTCATAACTTTAAGGCATAGACACTAAGACACTAATGATCACAAGACACAAACATAGATAAACATAAGCACTAAAATTCGAAAAACAGAAAAATGAAGAACAAGGAAATTAAAGAACGGGTCCACCTTAGTGATGGCGGCTTGTTCTTCTTCTTGAAGATCCTATGGAGTGTTTGAGCTCCTCAATGTCTCTTCCTTGTCTTTGTTGCTCCTCCCTCATGATTCTTTGATCTTCTCTAATTTCATGGAGGATGATGGAGTGTTCTTGGTGCTCCACCCTTAGTTGTCCCATGTTGGAACTCAATTCTCCTAGGGAGGTGTTTAGTTGCTCCCAATAGTTTTGTGGAGGAAAATGCATCCCTTGAGGAATCTCAGGGATCTCATGATGAGTGGGGTCTCTTGTGTGCTCCATCCTCTTCTTAGTGATGGGCTTGTCCTCATCAATGGGGATGTCTCCCTCTATGTCAACTCCAACCGAATAACAGAGGTGACAAATGAGATGAGGAAAGGCTAACCTTGCCAAGGTAGAGGACTTGTCCGCCACCTTATAAAGTTCTTGGGCTATGACCTCATGAACTTCTATTTCTTCTCCAATCATGATGCTATGAATCATGATAGCCCGGTCTATGGTAACTTCGGACTGGTTGCTAGTGGGAATGATTGAGCGTTGTATAAACTCTAACCATCCTCTAGCCACGGGTTTAAGGTCATGCCTTCTCAATTGAACCGGCTTTCCTCTTGAATCTCTCTTCCATTGGGCGCCCTCTTCACATATGACTGTGAGGACTTGGTCCAACCTTTGATCAAAGTTGACCCTTCTAGTGTAAGGATGTTCATCTCCTTGCATCATGGGCAAATTGAGTGCCAACCTTACACTTTCCGGACTAAAATCCAAGTATTTCCCCCAAACCATAGTAAGCCAATTCTTTGGGTCCGGGTTCACACTTTGATCATGGTTCTTGGTGATCCATGCATTGGCATAGAACTCTTGAACCATTAAGATTCCGACTTGTTGAATGGGGTTGGTAAGAACTTCCCAACCTCTTCTTCGGATCTCATGTCGGATCTCTGGATATTCACCCTTTTTGAGTGAAAAAGGGACCTCGGGGATCACCTTCTTCAAGGCCACAACTTCATAGAAGTGGTCTTGATGCACCCTTGAGATGAATCTCTCCATCTCCCATGACTCGGAGGTGGAAGCTTTTGCCTTCCCTTTCCTCTTTCTAGAGGTTTCTCCGGCCTTGGATGCCATAAATGGTTATGGAAAAACAAAAAGCAATGCTTTTACCACACCAAACTTAAAAGGTTTGCTCGTCCTCGAGCAAAAGAAGAAAGAAGAGAGTAGAAGAAGAAGAAATGAGGAAGAAGGGAATGGCTTTTGTGATCGGCCAAGAAGGGGGAAGAAGTAGTGTTTAGGTTGTGTGAAAATGATGGAGCGAAGAAGGGTTTATATAGGAGGGGGGAAGGGTAGGGTTCGGTCAAGTGAGGGTGGGTTTGGATGAAAAAATGGTTTGAATTTAAATGGTGAGGTAGGTGGGGTTTTATGAAGGATGGATGTGAGTGGTGAAGAGAAAGATGGGATTTGATAGGTGAAGGGCTTTTGGGGAAGAGGTGTTGAGGTGATTGGTGAATGGGTGAAGAAGAGAGAGAGTGCTGGGATAGGTGGGGATCCTGTGGGGTCCACAGATCCTGAGGTGTCAAGGAAAAGTCATCCCTGCACCAAATGGCATGCAAAAATGCGTTTTTAGCCATTTCTGGCGTTAAACGCCGGGCTGGTGCCCATTTCTGGTGTTTAACGCCAGCTTCTTGCCCTTTTCTGGCGTTTAACGCCAGTCTGGTGCCCCTTTCTGGCGTTAAACGCCCAGAATGGTGCCAGACTGGGCGTTAAACGCCCAACAGCTAGCTTCACTGGCGTTTAAACGCCAGCACGCTCTCCTCCAGGGTGTGCTGTTTTTCTTCCTGTTTTTCATTCTGTTTTTGCTTTTTTCATTGATTTTGTGACTTCTCATGATCATCATCCTACAAAAAAGATAAAATAACAAAAGAAAATAGATAAAATATAACATTGGGTTGCCTCCCAACAAGCGCTTCTTTAATGTCAGTAGCTTGACAGAGGGCTCTCATGGAGCCTCACAAATACTCAGAGCCATGTTGGAACCTCCCAACACCAAACTTAGAGTTTGAATGTGGGGGTTCAACACCAAACTTAGAGTTTGGTTGTGGCCTCCCAACACCAAACTTAGAGTTTGACTGTGGGGGCTCTGTTTGGCTCTGTTTTGAGAGGAGCTCTTCATGCTTCCTCTCCATGATGACAGAGGGATATCCTTGAGCCTTAAACACCAAGGATTCTTCATTCACTTGAATGATCAACTCTCCTCTATCAACATCAATCACAGCCTTTGCTGTGGCTAGGAAGGGTCTGCCAAGGATGATGGATTCATCCATGCACTTCCCAGTCTCTAGGACTATGAAATCAGTAGGGATGTAATGGTCTTCAACTTTTACCAGAACATCCTCTACAAGTCCATAAGCTTGTTTTCTTGAATTGTCTGCCATCTCTAGTGAGATTTTTGCAGCTTGCACCTCAAAGATCCCTAGCTTCTCCATTACAGAGAGAGGCATGAGGTTCACACTTGACCCTAAGTCACACAAGGCCTTCTTGAAGGTCATGGTGCCTATGGTACAAGGTATTGAAAACTTCCCAGGATCCTGTCTCTTTTGAGGCAGTTTCTGCACAAACAAGTCATCCAGTTCTTTGGTGAGCAAAGGAGGCTCATCTTCCCAAGTCTCATTTCCAAATAACTTGTCATTTAGCTTCATGATTGCTCCAAGGTATTTAGCAACTTGCTCTTCAGTGACATACTCATCCTCTTCAGAGGAAGAATACTCATCAGAGCTCATCAATGGCAGAAGTAAGTCCAATGGAATCTCTATGGTCTCATTTTGAGCCTCAGATTCCCATGGTTCCTCATTGGGGAACTCATTGGAGGCCAGTGGACGTCCATTGAGGTCTTCCTCAGTGGCGTTCGCTGCCTCTCCTTCCTCCCAAAATTCGGCCATGTTGATGGCCTTGCATTCTCCTTTTGGATTTTCTTCTGTATTGCTTGGGAGAGTACTAGGAGGGAGTTCAGTAATTTTCTCGCTCAGCTGACCCACTTGTGCCTCCAAATTTCTAATGGAGGACCTTGTTTCAGTCATGAAATTTTGAGTGGTTTTGATCAGATCAGAGACCATGGTTGCTAAGTCAGAAGTATTCTGCTTAGAACTCTCTGTCTGTTGCTGAGAAGATGATGGAAAAGGCTTGCTATTGCTAAACCTGTTTCTTCCACCATTATTATTGTTGAAACCTTGTTGAGGTCTCTGTTGATCCTTCCATGAGAGATTTGGATGATTTCTCCATGAAGGATTATAGGTGTTTCCATAGGGTTCTCCCATGTAATTCACCTCTTCCATTGAAGGGTTCTCAGGATCATAAGCTTCTTCCTTAGATGAAGCTTCCTTAGTACTGCTTGGTGCATTTTGCATTCCAGACAGACTTTGAGAAATCATATTGACTTGTTGAGTCAATATTTTGTTCTGAGCCAATATGGCATTCAGAATATCAATCTCAAGAACTTCTTTCTTCTGACTAGTCCCATTGTTCACAGGATTCCTTTCAGAAGTGTACATGAATTGGTTATTTGCAACCATTTCAATCTGCTCTTGAGCTTCTGTAGGCGTCTTCTTCAGATGAAGAGATCCTCCAGCAGAGCTATCCAAAGACATCTTGGATAGTTCAGAGAGACCATCATAGAAAATACCTATGATGCTCCATTCAGAAAGCATATCAGAAGGGCACTTTCTGATTAATTGTTTGTATCTTTCCCAAGCTTCATAGAGGGATTCTCCTTCCTTCTGTCTGAAGGTTTGGACTTCCACTCTAAGCTTACTCAATTTTTGAGGTGGAAAGAACTTTGCCAAGAAGGCATTGACTAGCTTTTCCCAAGAGTCCAGGCTTTCTTGAGGTTGAGAATCCAACCATGTCCTAGCTCTGTCTCTTACAGCAAAAGGGAATAGCATGAGTCTGTAGACCTCAGGGTCAACCCCATTAGTCTTGACAGTGTCACAGATTTGCAAGAATTCAGCTAAAAACTGATGAGGATCTTCCAATGGAAGTCCATGAAACTTGCAATTCTGTTGCATTAGAGAAACTAATTGAGGCTTAAGCTCAAAGTTGTTTGCTCCAATGGCAGGGATAGAGATGCTTCTCCCATAGAAGTCGGGAGTAGGTGCAGTAAAGTCACCCAGCACCTTCCTTGCATTGTTGGCATTGTTGTTATTTTCGGCTGCCATGGGTTCTTCTTCCTTGAAGATTTCTATTAGGTCCTCTACAGAGAATTGTGCCTTGGCTTCTCTTAGCTTTCGCTTCAAGGTCCTTTCAGGTTCAGGATCAGCCTCAACAAGAATGCTTTTGTCTTTGCTCCTGCTCATATGAAGGAGAAGAAAACAAGGAAATATGGAATCCTCTATGTCACAGTATAGAGATTCCTTGAGGTGTCAGAGAAAAAGAAAAATAGAAGGCAGAGGTAGAAAATTCGAACTTATCAAAGAAGATGGAGTTCGAATTTTGCATTAAGGAATAGTGTTAGTCCATAAATAGAAGGATGTGAGAAGAAGGGAAGTAATTTTCGAAAATTAAGTAAAACATTTTGAAAACATTTTGAAAAACACTAATTGATTTTCAAAAACCATGAATAGAAAAGAAATCAAGTGATTTTTGAAAAAGATTTTGAAATTAGAAATCAAAAGGATTTGATTGAAAACTATTTTGAAAAAGATGTGGTTAAGAAGATATGATTGATTTTAAGAAAATGTGATTGAGAAGATATGATTTGAAAAACATTTTTAAAAAGATTTGATTTTAGAATTAATGACTTGGCTATCAAGAAAAGATATGATTCAGACATTAAACCTTTCTCAACAGAAAAGGCAACATACTTGAAATGTTGAATCAAATCATTAATTAATTAGCAAGTATTTTTAAAAATAGAAAGAAATTGATTTTGAAAGAGATTTGATTGAAAAGATATGATTTGAAAAAGATTTGATTTTGAAAAACTTTGAAAACTGAAAAAAATCTGATTTGAAAACAAAATCTTCCCTCTAGTGCCATCCTGGCGTTAAACGCCCAGAATGGTGCACATTCTGGCGTTTAACGCCCAAAATACTACCCTTTTGGGCGTTAAATGCCCAACCAGGTACCCTGGCTGGCGTTTAAACGCCAGTCTATCCTTCTTTACTGGGCGTTTTGAACGCCCAGCCTTTTCTGTGCAATTCCTCTGCTGACTGTTCTGAATCTTCAATTCTCTGTATTATTGACTTGAAAAGACACAAATTAAAAATATTTTTGGATTTTTAATAATAAGGAAAAATCAAAATGCAACAAGAATCAAATAACAATGCATGCAAGACACCAAACTTAGCAGTTTGTATACTACTGACACTAATGAGAATGCATATGAGACACACAAAACACTCAAGTCAAGAGAATTTAAAGATTAGAGTAAGAAATCATCAAGAACATCTTGAAGATCACTAAGACACATGAATGAATGCATGCAATTGACACCAAACTTAACATGAGACACTAGACTCAAACAAGAAATATTTTTGGATTTTATGATTTTGTAATAATTTTTTTGGATTTTTCGAAAATTAAGTGGAAAAGAAAATAAAGGTATCAAAATTCTTAATGAGAATTCCAGGAATCAGTGCAATGCTAGTCTAAGACTCCGGTCCAGGAATTAGACATGGCTTCACAGCCAGCCAAGCTTTCAAAGAAAGCTTCGGTCCAAAACACTAGACATGGCCAAAGGCCAGCCAAGCCTTAGCAGATCACTGCTCTAAAAGAAAGATTGATAAAAATCAACAAGCTCTTGTGATGATAAGTTGAAATCTCGGTCCAATGAAATTAGACATGGCTTCACAGCCAGCCAAACTTCAACAAATCATCATGAAACTCTAGAATTCATCTTCAAGAATTCCGAAAAAAAAATACCTAATCTAAGCAACAAGATGAACCTTCAGTTGTCCAAACTCAACAATCCCCGGCAACGGCGCCAAAAACTTGGTGCGCAAAATTGTGAACAATACTTTTCACAACTCTCATAATCCCCGGTAATGAACCCCAAAAACTTGGTGTTCAATACCATGGCATAAACACAATTCGCACAACTAACCAGCAAGTGCACTGGGTCGTCCAAGTAATAAACCTTACGCGAGTAAGGGTCGATCCCACGGAGATTGTTGGTATGAAGCAAGCTATGGTCATCTTGTAAATCTTAGTCAGGCAAACTCAAATAGGCATGGTGATAAACGCATAAAACATGAAGATAAAGATAGAGATACTTATGTAATTCATTGGTAGGAATTTCAGATAAGCGTATGAAGATGCATTCCCTTCCGTCTCTCTGCTTTCCTACTGTCTTCATCCAATCCTTCTTACTCCTTTCCATGGCAAGCTTAAGCAAGGGTTTCACCGTTGTCAGTGGCTACCTCCCATCCTCTCAGTGGAAATGTTCAACGCACCCTGTCACGGCACGGCTATCCATCTGTCGGTTCTCGATCAGGCCGGAATAGAATCCAGTGATTCTTTTACGTCTGTCACTAACACCCCGCCTTCAGGAGTTTGAAGCACGTCACAGTCATTCAATCATTGAATCCTACTCAGAATACCACAGACAAGGTTAGACCTTCTGGATTCTCTTGAATGCCGCCATCAGTTCTGGCCTATACCACGAAGACTCTGATCTCACGGAATGGCTGGCTCGTTTGTCAGGCGAGCACTCGGTTGTCAGGCGATCAACCATGCATCGCGCAATTAGGAATCCAAGAGATATTCACCCAATCGAAGGTAGAACGGAGGTGGTTGTCAGGCACACGTTCATAGGTGAGAATGATGATGAGTGTCACGGATCATCACATTCATCAAGTTGAAGAACAAGTGATATCTTAGAACAAGAACAAGCAGAATTGAATGGAAGAACAATAGTAATTGCATTAATACTCGAGGTACAGCAGAGCTCCACACCTTAATCTATGGTGTGTAGAAACTCCACCGTTGAAAATACATAAGAACAAGGTCTAGGCATGGCCGTGAGGCCAGCCTCCCAATGATCTAAGAACTAGATGTCCCCAGATGAAAATACAATAGTAAAAGGTCCTACTTATAGAGAACTAGTAGCCTAAGGTTTACAGAGATGAGTAAATGACATAAAGATCCATTTCCGGGCCCACTTGGTGTATGCTTGGGCTGAGCATTGAAGCATTTTCGTGTAGAGACTTTACTTGGAGTTAAACGCCAGCTTTTATGCCAGTTTGGGCGTTTAACTCCCATTCTTGTGCCAGTTCCGGCGTTTAACGCTGGAATTTCAGAAGGTGACTTTGAACGCCGTCTTGGGCCATCAAATCTTGGGCAAAGTATGGACTATCATATATTGCTGGAAAGTCCAGGATGTCTACTTTCCAACGCCGTTGAGAGTGCGCCAATTGGGCTTCTGTAGCTCCAGAAAATCCACTTCGAGTGTAGGGAGATCAGAATCCAACAGCATCTGAATCAGATTTTTGCTCAGGTCCCTCAATTTCAGCCAGAAAATACCTGAAATCACAGAAAAACACACAAACTCATAGTAAAGTCCAGAAAAGTGAATTTTAACTAAAAACTAATAAAAATATACTAAAAACTAACTAGATCATACTAAAAACATACTAAAAACAATGCCAAAAAGCGTACAAATTATCCGCTCATCAGCATGCATCATATGCATCTATGTGACATTGTTTGGGTGTGTATATTGTACTTGGTTTGCCTATGTGATTAACTGCTAATTATTCTACTTGCTGTAGTTGTTTGTTTGTGCTTGAACTTCCTATCTGTGTTTGCAACTGGGGCTTTGTTGGATTGTGGTGATTGGTTGTTGGTTGGATTGTTTGGGCCTAGGGCCATGGTTGATTTGAGATGGACCGATGGTTGGTTTCGGTTTTATGATTTTGGTTTGGAAAAGTATGAAAGGCTATTTTGATTCAGCATAGATAAACCTTTTGAAAGGCTTTTGATATTTTTGAGAACTGCACGGTTCCTCTTTTAGAAATGATTTCCGACTTTACTTTTATTGTAAACTGTTGTTTTTGAAAAGAGGCATAAGTCGGTTAATAATCACTGGTACGGTTTATCTTCACGTATCCTATTACAGTAATTCCCAAAAACCCTCTACTGAGAACCCTTTCGAGGATGATGTTCTCACCCCCTATATTTTTCCCCTTTCAGGATATGGGCGCAGAAGTCACGAAGAGTTTATTTATTTGTTATCGAGATGCTCTATATTGATTTAAATTATTATTTTTTTGTACCCTCGCCTTTATCTTGATATATTCTGTAAGAGGGATAGGAATTGTATTGGGTAATGTTTGTAATATTAATTATATATATGTATGTATATATATATGGATGTACTCTTTATGAGTTTCTGTGAGTTGTATGGCATGTATGGATGTACGTTGTATAGTAAAAGTATTTTTGGGAGCAGTTTTACGGTTTAAATTTTTTAAACAGGCTCATATTTTAGTATTAAATAGTATAAGTGTCGTCGTAATGTCCGAGCTATCAGAGTTACGCAGCCGGAAGCGTGAGCTTTGGTAGTTAGGGTATTACAAAGTTGGTTTCTATAATCAATGAAAAATAAAAATGATGTCTTGAATAAGTGAATTTTTTCTGGAGTATTACCTGTTTTATTTGTTGTAATGAGTGTTGAAGTTCAGTGTTTTTGGTTGGAACAAATGTCTTAGTAACAGTGCATTGTTGATGATTTTTTTTGAGATTAAAATCATTTACTTTGACTTCAAATATAAGTGTAAGGTTACACAAATTTTTTAATTAGGGTGGTGTTTCAATGTCATCACTTTTCTGAAGTGTCATTAGATTTGAAGTAGTTGTGCCCAACACTTTTTTTTCTTTGCTATCAAATATTACAAAAATTGTTGTAGCACTTTGATTTGAAATAAGTATTGAGTTAGTAACTAATAATTTGATAGATGAGATTATGAAAAGTATATAGGATTACCTTATTGTTGGATATTGTGTTGTTTGATTACATGTGCCACAAATGTAGTTGTTTCATTTTCATCTAATATAATCATTTCTAAGCAAAGAGGCTCCTCTTCGTTTGTGGTTGTTAATGTTTTTATAGACGAACCACGCAAACTTTGATAAATCAATTGTCTAAGTAAGTTTGAGATGAGTTTGAGATGTTGTGTAGTTTGGAAATAAATTTTTTGTGCTAAATTTAATGTTATTTGAAAGAATAGTGATAAGAGACTTATATAAGTAGGTCAAAGAGTATGAAATTTGAATATTTATAACGTAAAATTTATTATGATTAATAATATTATTATGACATTTGTAATATGGATGTTTATTACATTTAATGAGTTATTTATAGAAATTAATTATTGGGGGTTATAAACTTATTGTATTGTTTATAACGGTAAGATATAATAAATATAGGGATATGTATTGTCTTTGTAGCTTAATTTCTAAATATCGGTGTTTTTTTTGTATCGTTTATTTTTTTTGCTGATTTGGAAATAATAGGTGATTTGGCAAAAATTGAGTGGTTAATTCTAAAATTTTGCCAAGTAAGCGACGTTGCTGACATGGCATTAGTAGGAGGAGAAACATGTCTTAAAAGTAATGTGGATAAACTTATATATCTACTTTTATATATTAAGAAGAGTAATTACCCAAATCAGTCTCCGAGGATTTTAAAATCGGATATTTTAGTTCCTAAGAAAAATTAATTGACAGATCAATCCCCAAGGTTTTATTCCGGCAGACAAATCAGTCCCCAATTCATTTTCCGGCAAAGTAATTACCCAGATCAGTCCCCAAAGATTTTAAAAATGGACATTTTAATCCCCCAAAAAAATTAATGTACAAATCAATCCCCAACGTTTCTCTCTATTAGACGTAACAGTCCTTCGTCCAAAAATATAATAATAATAATAATAATAATAATAATAATAATAATAATAATAATTATTATTATTATTATTATTATTATTATTATTATTATTATTATTATTATTATTATTATTATTAATTATACAATAATATTGAACTATATTTTTTGCATTTTTTGGACAAAAATAATGATAAATTTATTCATTATATATATATATATATATATATATATATATATATATATATATATATAGTCACTCAATAATAATAATAATAATAATAATAATAATAATAATAATAATAATAATAATAATAATAATAATAATAATAATAATAAAATTATTAGAGATTATTCTACAAGAAATTCAAGATTAAAACCATTTGATATTTTTGTATTTAATATAATTAAAAGATGTGTTATGTAAAAAAAATATGTTTGTATTAAAAAATATGTATTAAAACAAAATATTTTAATTTAGATTTATATTAAATATATATTTTTTTAATACAAACATATTTTTTAAAATAGTACATCTTTTGATTATATAAAATGCAAAAATATCAAATGATTTTAACTTTGAATTTCTTGTAAAATAATCTCTAATAATTTTATTGATTATTATTATTATTATTATTATTATTATTATTATTATTATTATTATTATTATTATTATTATTATTATTATTATTATTATTATTATTGAGTGACTATATATATATATATATATATATATATATATATATATCTAATAAATAAATTTATCATTATTTTTGTCCAAAAAATGCAAAAAAATATAGTACAATATTATTGTACAATTAATAATAATAATTTTATTTTATTTTATTTTTGGACGAAGGACTGTTATGTCTAATAGAGAGAAACGTTGGGGATTGATTTGTACATTAATTTTTTTGGGGGATTAAAATGTCCATTTTTAAAATCTTTGGATACTGATTTGGGTAATTACTTTGCCGGAAAGTGAATTGGGGACTGATTTGTCTGCCGGAATAAAACCTTGGGAATTGATCTGTTTATTAATTTTTCTTAGGGACTAAAATGTCTGATTTTAAAATCCTCGGAGACTGATTTGGATAATTACTCTTCTTATTATATAAAAGTAGATATATAAGTTTACCCACATTAGTTTTAAGACATGTTTCTCCTCGTACTAATGCCATCTCAGCAAATTTTGGTATTTGCACGTTTTATGTTCAATTTTGGGCCAAATTTTGGGCCAAATTTGTTGATGCTTATTCTTGCATCAACCATCTACGTTGCCTACAAGAAATACACATCTTCAGCTGTAGAAAACTAGAATTCCCCCAGCTACAGCAGCATAAGTATGATTTGGTAGAGCTACTAATAGACAGCTGTGATTCACTGACCTCCTTGTCGTTGGATGTCTTTCTCAATCTCAAGAATCTCCAGATAAAATGGTGTAGCAATCTGGAATCAGTGTCAATGTCAGGGGCACCACACGCTGCTCTTCAATGTCTCTCCATTAGTGGATGCCACAAATTAGTGCCATTTGCAGGAGAAGGACTGGCTGCACCTAACTTGACTCTTCTTCAAGTCGTATGGTGCTCAAAGTTGGAGGCATTACCACGTGACATGAAGAGTCTACTCCCAACTTTACAGTCTCTCGAGATATATGGTTGCCAGAGGGTAGTTTGTCTCCTAACTTGAAATCACTTGTTTGGGGAATTGGGGTGCAACAAATGAGGGATCTATCGTGTCTGGCCAACTTGGACGCCCTCACTCATCTAAGAGTTGAAGGGTTATTACTGCGACAACATAAAGTCATACCCAGAAGTGGGTTCGCTGCCTCACCTTCCCTCCCTTACCACTCTCAAGATATGCTTCTTCGATAATTTAGAGACATTGGAGTACAACGAGCTTCTCCGCCTCGCCTCCCTTCAACAATTGCAAATTTCATGCTGCCAGAAGCTGGAGAATATGGAAGGAGAAAAGCTGCCTCCCTCTCTCTTGCTACTCAAAATTGAACGGTGTCGTTTGCTGGGAGGATTATGCAAGAATAAGCATCAATAAATTTGGCCCAAAATTTCCCACATCCCCACCATTGAAGTTGTCTAATTAGAGATTTCTGAGCAGGTAATTCTCTGATCTTCATGTTTCTCATGCTACCACAATTAAATTCACACACGCATAAATTTCTATTTCTTTCAAGCGAAAAATAATTCTTTCTTTAAGACAATTGAACTCGTATGCCAAATTGCATTCTTCTCTTTCATTTATCTGGGAAGCTCTCACTTTGCAGTTGTAGTTCAACAAATATCTTTTCTTTCTTTCACAAACTCATTGCTCTCTCTAATACTTATTAACATTCATATTTTTCAATAAAATCGTATTTACAAAAGAAGATATATAAGAATTAACATGGAACAAAAATTGAAGGACAGTGCACATCTTTTTTGTAAATATCAATTCACATCAAATCATAGCTTTTCTTTTTCCTTTTATTTGTATATTTCTTTGTTGTTTTATCAATACACGAGTTCAATTTGGAATTCTCTTACTACTTAGTCACGAGCGACCAATGGTAACATAAATATTTGTTCATTGTATTCCAAAGATGAACACTACAAATTTAAACATAAAAAATAAAGATCATACTAAGATTCAATGATAATAAAATGAGTATTTGGGCACCATATCCCAAAACTACTAAAATAAAATTTAAAGTGTGTTTGAAGGTGTAAATTTAGAGTTTTCTTTGAATGATGTTTTGTTTGTTTTTGAGATCTTGTTAGTATTGGATCTTTTTGTATTGAAATAACGTTAGTAGTTTTTTTATTTCAGAGTTAAAGCATTTTTGATCTATTCGAGAAAAACATAAAGTCATTTTATCATTTATGGTTTTGGGCGTAAGAATATAAATAAAGTCATACCCAGAGGTGGGTTCGCTGCCTCACCTTCCCTCCCTTACCACTCTTCAGATATGGTGCCTCAAGAATCTGGAGACATTTGAGTGCAACGAGCTTCTCCACCTCAACTCCCTTAAACAACTGCACATTGTATTCTGTGAGAAGCTGGAGAATATGGAAGGAGAAAAGCCGCCTCCCTCTCTCTTGCTACTTCAAATTCAAGACTGTGATTTGATGGGAGAACACTGTAAGAACAAGCATCAACTAATCTGGCCCAAAATTTCCCACATTCCCACCATTCAAGTGGACTCCAAACAAATTGTCTGAAGAGAGATTTCTGAGAAGGTAATTCTCTAATCTTCATGATTCACACATGCTACCACAATTACATTCACACATGCACAAGTGATACTTATTAACACTCATATTTTTCAATAAAATTGCATTTATAGAGGAATATAAGAATTAATTACCATGAAATAAAAATTGAAAGACAATCAATATTTTTTTTCATGTATCCAGCACTTAAGAATTTCATAAGATATATTAAGCAACTGGATGAATCAAATTTACTGTTTTTACCATCCTCTGCAGGTAGCTTCTACCGAGGTACAAGTGCCCAGATGGCTAAGATTTCAGCACATAATCTTTATATAAAATAAACCATACTTACATTACCTTCATTCAGTCAAAAGAAGTGATTTCTGTTTTAGCTTCAGGTAAGTATAGTTACTCAATTCCTCTCTACAATTTACTTTAGGTTGGAGAATATGGCAGGAGAAAAGCTTCCTTCCTTTCACTTACTACTTCAAATTCAAGACTGTCTTTTGCTCGGTGAACGCTACAAGAAGAATAGTTGCAGCTAAACTCTCTATGAAGGTAACATAAATTTGATGGATATATAGGTATTGATATTTGTAACCGTTCTATCTTATATCATTTCTTATGGATACCATCTCATAGATTTTCCAGGGGCCTAAAGAGATACATAACTGCTACAGTCAAGGAATTGCTTTCTTTATGGATTCAACTAATAAAATGTGCATTAGACCTCTTCTGTGGCAATTGCAACTTGGGGAGCATGTAGTTACTTTTGTAAAATTTTGCATTGCAGTATCATTATTTTGATGTCAATCTTTTCTAAAGCTGAATTTGTCCCTTTCAGTTCTGTTTTTGAAGTTAAAAGGGAGTGCAACAATGTTGAAGACATCATTCTGCATTTATCAAGCATGTTCTGATAATTTTCCTTTGTGTGAGGCCCAAGCAAACACTTTTTGCCTTTTTGGAGAGTCCCTCTACATCCCGATTAGGTGTATTAACCTGATCAAATGAATGATAAGATGGTCAAATCTTTTCATGTTTGAATGAAATTCTTCACTCATAGTTCTTCAATTTGGAGATGTGATTGTGATTTGAGCTCTCAAGTAGAACTGGGAGAAAGTCTGTAAATAGGTATCATTGACTTCATTTTGTTGTTGTGTTTATGTTGTTGTACAAGATTTGTGCATGTATGTTTACTAGTGCTTGTAATCTTTGAGACACCTTTGTAGCTTTAATCTGGATAATAGTGAAGTGTTTTACCTTCCAGTGGGTTTTTTCATCTGTCACATTGAGAGTTTTTTATTCCCACGTTAAGACTTTGGTATTCTATTTATCTGCCTTCTCTTCAATATTTTACTGCTATTAACTATTGCCATATATAGCGTGCCTATATTATGTTTGGTTGCTTCCAAATTATGACTTTGACAAGTTTAATTTATTACCTCCATTCTTAGAGTGAAAGATAATTCTATAATGTTACTGTTCTTGTGCAATGGTCGAGGTATAGCTCATTCTCCAGCAGTCAATTCCGAACTCTTTGTCTGGGAAGAGTTATACCTTGGTACAGAAAAAACAAGGGGTACATGCAAAAGGCACTCCAACACTCAAGTCAGTGAGTGTGTAAATAGTTATGTCTCTATTCTTATATGTTTCCTAAAATGTCTTACCTCCCTTATATGTGAGGTGCGATATTAACAGTTACATTCAAGAATAATTTGTATTAAAGAAGAATAATATCATGTCAGAACGTTATGATATTCGTTTTGGTGTATGTTGTAGGTAACATATAACATTTGACCAAGTTATAATAGCCATATCAGTTACTATAAAATACAATTAAGTATCTTGCCTGTGAAAATTATAGAGATGCATTCTATATAACTAGTACCTTAATGTTTCCAAAATCCAAATGTGCACACAAGAAGGGGAAAAGCTTGGTTTCTAGCCTGGTTGAATATACCATGTTATATTCTTCCATTTCATCTGCTTTCTGTATCTCCTTTGAAAAAATCAAAGAGAACTACAAAAAGCAATTCAATTTGACTGTACAACACAACTCAAGAATATTGAAAATAATGCACCAATTATTAATTAGCTTAAAAGGTTTTCCATAGGTGCATACAGCACAGGAACTAATCTCTTGGCACTTACACAATATTCCTTGAATAAATGAAAGTGAAGAATCATCATTTTCTAAAAGGAAATTCAGTTCATTAAAAGAAAATCCATTAAGTGCATCATATCAGTGTGTGCTTCTTCCACGGCACTGTCAGTAGTTAAGATTCTTTAAACAAGAGTTTGGTTGGATGATCAAGATCCAAGAGTGACAACAATATTTTTAATAAGACTGTATGAAAAAAATATTGGTCTCCCCCACCCCCTAAAACATTACCTTTTCTTGGAGAGAAGATTCAAGAAAGGTGTGAATGAGTTATGACTTATGAGTATGGCTTAGTACATACGGATACACTGATACAGGGCAGTGCCAAAGTCAGTTATAAGTGCAATGAGCTTCTCCACCTCACCTCCCTCCAACAATTACACATTTCATTATGTCCAAAGCTGGAGAATATTTCCCTAATAAGTCTCATCTCTATGATGATGGTATCATACAATTGCATTGTTTCCTTTCATTAATCAGGAAACTGTCGGTTTAAACTCTTCAGTTTAGTAGTTTCATCTTACATGAGCCATGAGGAGTGTTGTTTTTGTATAGTAACCCCCCAACTTTCTGGAATTAAAAGTTACGAAAGAATTTACTTCATGTTCCAACAAAATGAGAAACTCATTTTCAGCCTTCCAGAAATGGCAAGTGCAGCTTCAAATATCCTTTAACAATCTTGCTTCTACTTTTACCATCTTTTGCAGGAAGCCGAGGCTTTTATAAACAGAACAGTTCAGGCAATGATGTTAGAAAATATCAATGCGTATCGGCCAAGAAAGTTCTGATCATTTCCTATGTACAAGGCCCAAGCAAACACTTTTTGGAGTTTCTCTCAACATTCTCAATTGATCCATGTAGCTAACCCCACCTAATGGGATAAGGCTTCGTTGTTGTTGTTGTTGTAACTGCAGATTCTTGACTCATAATTCTTCAATTTGGAGGTGAGATTGCAATACAAGCTCTCTAGTAGAACTGCCAAAAAATTCTTAAAATTTGGCCCAAAATTTCCCACATGCCCTCCATAAGCATATCTGAATTGGAACTCTGATCAGGTATAGGTAATTGTCATGCCATGCATATCTTCTTTGCATCATGTTGTGACTTGTGATGGTTTAACTATTTAATACACGCATTCATTCACAAGATAGTAGATATATTTTCTTCACTCAAGTGATGGCTTTTTTTCTTTTAATATGCCTTCCTTCTTCTCTATTGCTACTTCAAATTCAAGAATGTACTTTACTATCCTGTATGAATCTTTCAACTCAACAACAACCAAGTTATAAAAAAAACTGTCATCCATTCGTTTGAAGCATAGCTGCTTGTTGAAAGCAAATGCATTTTCAGCTTAGGAAACCAAGTTTAATAGCCCTATTAAATTTAGTTGGTTTCTGTGATGACTAACACTTAGTCTTGACATGCTTTTTAATTTGTGTATTAGTGTTTCAGGGATCGCCAATTAAACAATAACATGAAGCATTATCAGCTGTAGAACAAGAAAATCTCCCTGAAGATCAGAAGACAACCTTTTCTGCAATAAAGAACAGCGCCTTTATATGGAATGTCTTGCTTCTGCAGCTTCATTTGAACGAGTGCATCCTAGAGACATATACAAGACACACACATATATTTGTTTCTCAAGTGTTGGGCTTCTTAGTGTTTCAAATTAAAAACTAAAAAGGCTTGAGAAAATTATGATTTTGTTTTCTTTTGATGAGTTTGGAAAACTCTAAGCTAATATTTGTGATGACTAAACATTATTACTTTGATAAATAGTAAAAATATTAATTCACATATGTTAATAAATTAATTTTTGCTATGCAGGTATGTTTGGGCTGAAAATAAAAGAATTCTGGTTCAAGCCCAATTGTATAAAAAAATATTCAGCCTTGGTATTAAGATGCTGTGATTATGGTGGCTGAAAACATGGTAATGATATTTGGGTCAGAAATTTTGATTTAAGCCCAATTGGTTTAATCTTTCAGCATTCATGCAAGAATATATGTTGAGTATGGCTGAATTGATTATTGTGTTACTTGGGCCAAATTGATCTATTATTGCTACAAGCCCAAGTTAATCATGTTTTGCTATACAACCCAATGCATGATCCAAAAATAATTAATCAGGAAAGCAAATGTTGTTATTGCCATATGCCTTCAACGGATCCCACACTTTACCATGTGATAGATTTCAAATTCATTCAATTATCATTCATTGCATGGGAACTATGAGAGAGAAATTGTCAATTGATTTGATGGTGATTATCAATGCTACACGCTACTCCACCTAAGGGAAGTAAAAGCAACCCATTTTTAATTAATTAATTCAAACACATTAATTGCCTTTCTTCCTACTCTCTCATCTCTTTCTTCTTCCTTCGGTCATATCACAGCAACCACAGAAGCTACATTAAGCTACCAAATGGAAGGGAAAGCAAGCCTAAAGACCATCATGATGATGGCAAGAAAACATAAAAAATATAGTGGCTGAGATTCTTATCACTTATGGTATGATTTTGTGATGAGATCTTAGCTTCTCCATACCAAAAATGGATGAAGAAGATTCGGCCAGCAAGGAGGAAATCTTTGGAAGGATGGCTTGTCTTTGATTCTGCTCAACCATCACAAGAAGTAGCTAGATTGACGAAGTGATGGAGGAGGCAGAGATTGGAGCAGATGAAGCTATCATCATCATGAAGCATCAAGGGCCAGAAATCTATCTTGGAGAGCAAGCCAAGGATGGAGCGCCCGGATTGATGAAGAGTGATGACCAAGGAAGGACTAGAGGCAATTGCATGTTGGGTTTTGCATGGGTTATCTCTTCTCTCTCTCTGGCCGAACCAGTTTCTTGAAGAAGAAGAAGAAGAAGTTAAGCTTGGTTTTGGTGTCAACTGTGGAGGCTTCTCTCTTCTATAAAAAGGAGAACAGTCACGGTTTGATTCAAGGAAAAGAAGTAAGTAGTGAGAGTGCAAGGCATAGAAGTCTCATAGCTACCTAAGCTTACAGTTTTTCTTCTCCTTCAATATTTTCTGTTTTGTAATTTTTCTGTTTAATTTTGTCATGTCTTGAGTCTCATGGAAAAAGGCAAACTGTGAGGTTTGTATGAAAAAGCCATAGAGCGGAAAAAGACAGAGAGTACAAAATTAAAAGAAAAAGCCATAGATGTCCTTAGAGTTCCTTTGTTCATCTATGTTGTGTTTCATGATTCTGTGGGAATCCCCTTGTAAGTTAGGTTAGCACTTTACAGTCTGTAATCAGTGAAGGTTATAGTGAAATTCCATCATTGTTGTGATGGAGACTGGATGTAGGCTGCACTGCACTTAGCAGCTGAACCAGGATATATCTGGGTGTAATTCTCTCTCTCTTCTACTCCATTTCTGTTTCTACTGCATAGGAGCTAAAACCAAAAAATATCTCATGCCAAGTGACGAGACAAAAATAAAAGTCTCGTGGCTAGGGACGAGACAAAAATAAAAAAGTCTCCTCAAAGACCAGCAAGTATAACTAAGGAAAAAAGGGGCTAATATTCAACCACCCTTCTCTTAGCCACTGAAAACCATCATCTTTAAAGAACCTTTTGAGTTTTGAGTGAAATATTCTTGTGCTTCCTTATTGGTGTTGTTCCTTAAGGTGAAATTTTTTCTGATAGCTGAGACTGAACTTTGGTTCTTGAAGGCTTACTTATCTATTCCTAAGAAGAGCTGAAAAAAAAAATATTTTTGGTTTGAGACTGAACTTTGGAGGTGTTCTAGTTTGAAGTTGTCACTTGCCTTTAAATATAAACTCTATATTCTTAGTACACGTTACCTATAATATCAAGAAATTGTGTGTTCATGAATTTGTATCAGTAGATGTGTGTGTAAAATAAATATTTTATATATTAGAAAACTGTTCATCCGATGTTAATTAAGTTGTTAGTGAAATGCAATTAACCTGCTAGAAATAGCATCAAATTGAACTTTAGCATCCTCGAATTCAAGGCATTTCTGAATTGAAGCAGTAATAACTGTAAGGGAATGGCTCAAACCTATTAAAACAGAGAATAGCTCATGATCCTATCTATGGTCATTGTATATTCTCTTCAAAATTTTACAATATGGAGGACTATATAGCTTCCAAAACTCTTATTGAAAAATTTAAAGTATAATTTATCTCTCAAAGAAGAAAAAAATAAGAAGTAGAAAAAAAAAAAGAAACAATCACAAGTGTCTTAATCACTAAAAAGAATTGCAGAAAACTATACTATTGTCTTTCTCGCACAAAATTGAAACCTTCCTCGACTTGCATTTTTGTTGCATCTTTCATGAATTAAAAACACAAGTATGATCCGTTATTACAAAAATTTAGATCAAATTCTTAAAATTTTCCAATATTATAATTTTGGATAAGCCAATAAATTTTAAAAATTTCTGTTAGATCAAATTGTATCAAGTTATGGTTTTACATGTTTAATTTATTCTTCCATTTCAATCTCAACTATCTTGCCATTCACTACAAATTCATTCCATTGCATGCATTATTAACTTTTATTAGAAACTAGAATGAGACCCGCGTGATGCGCGAGACGGTAAATTAATGATAGTACATAATAAATATTAAAAATTGTTATGTTTTGTATAAATAAATTAAATATGTGTAAATTGAAGCTAAATATAAAAGGTATTTTATTTTAAATAATTTGTAGTACAAAAGATTTGGATGTTGGAGTTGTACAAAGTGACATTTTTATTTGGTAGTTTGATTTTTGTATTTGTTTTAGTTGATGGACTTAGTCATCTTATGTGGCTAGTCATCTTATGTGGCGCTCGTCCTCCTTTTTTTGTTAGTTGTTAGAGTTGGTGCTTTCTTCTTTTTGTCGCAGGTTCTTGCGAAGACATGTTCTTTATGAATTGTAGTTTTTTATTTGTATCTAATATGAAAATGTATGTTTAATATCATATATTTTTTGGTTTCGTTTTGATACTCTTTTAATAATTTTTTTTTAGTTTTCAAATATTCTTTTCAAAATTTATATTGGTAAAATAAAATAGAATTTATTTTTGATAATAAGTAAAAACAACAATAATAGTTCTTTGTACCTAGTGTTACTTCTAAAAATTAAAATGATTATTTTTTTTTTACCAAAGACACAGAGACTCGAACTCGCGACCAATATGGGAGACTATGCCATTTGAGGTATAACTCATTGGCAAAAATTAAAATGATTATAATAAACATAATTATAATAATAAAATATAATTTTCATTTTTTAAACTTTTAATTTATAAATTAATTATTGCAGTTATAAATTTATTGTATTGTTTATAACGGTTGATCTAAAACCTTTAATTAAATTATGAACCTAAAATAAGTATTAGGCTAGCAACTAATAATTTGATAGATGAGATTGTGAAAAGTATATAGAGTTACCTTATTGTTGGATATTGTGGTGTTTGATTACATGTGCCA
Organism: Arachis hypogaea; assembly: GCF_003086295.3. Classification (NCBI taxonomy): domain Eukaryota; kingdom Viridiplantae; phylum Streptophyta; class Magnoliopsida; order Fabales; family Fabaceae; genus Arachis; species Arachis hypogaea. Next base: position 17,025,020 of record NC_092037.1, on the reverse strand, counting down.
CAAATGTAGTTGTTTCTTTTTTTTTATATGCTTTCTTCTCACACTTTTTACATTTAACATAGTTTCATCCTAATTTGTCATCAATTTCGTTTATAGTTGCTAAAATTGTGAAGATCTTTTCCTATTCCAATATTCAATTCTTGTTATCATTAAGTATATGGATGTTTATTACCTTTAGTGAGTTATTTATAAAAATTAATAAATTAATTGTTGCGGTTATAAATTTATTGTATTGTTTATAACGGTAAAATATAATAGATATAGGAATATGAATTCAATATATTTGGAGGTTACAAATTTATTGGATTCTATTTTTTAGTTTTTTATTTGTATCTAATATGAAAATGTATGTTTAATATCATATTTTTTGGTTTCGTTTTGATACTCTTTTAATAAATTTTTTTTTTTTTTAGTTTTCAAATATTCTTTTCAAAATTTATATTGGTAAAATAAAATAGAATTTGTTTTTAATAATAAGTAAAAACTACAATAATAGTTCTTTGTACCTAGTGTTACTTCTAAAAATTAAAATGATTATTTTTTTGTACTAAATATATAGAGACTCGAACTCGCAATCAATATGGGAGACTATGCCATTTGAGGTATAATTCATTGGCAAAAATTAAAATGATTATAATAAACATAATTATAATAATAAAATATATTTTCCATTTTTTAAACTTTTAATTTATAAATTAATTGTTGCAGTTATAAATTTATTGTATTGTTTATAAGTTATGACGGTAAGATATAATAAATATAGGAATATGAATTCAATATATTTGGAGGTTGCAAGTTTATTAGATTCTATTTTTTAGTTTTTTATTTGTATATTTTATTTTTTTTGCTGATTTAGAAATAATAGTTGATTTGGCAAGAATAGAGTGATTGATTCTAAAGTTGTGCCAAATAAGCAATATTACTGACATGGCATTAGTAGGAGAAAAGAAATGTCTTAAAAGTAATGTGGTGTATGCTTATGTATCTACTTTTATATATTAAAAATACATAATGATTTTAGAATTCTTTAGTTTATGTTTCTTTCGTCTTTGTATTTTATCTATAAGGTAGAAACAAAACTTAAGTCTCTCTCTCTATTATTTGGTGTTGAGTTTTTTTCCTAACAAAAAAAAATATATTTTAGAAGGAAGAAAGAAAAAGAAAAACTCTACTAGTCGATACTAAATCCAAGAAAAATACTGCTTGATAACTACCTGTAAATCTATAATAGCTAAAATACTAAGAATTTAGATCTTCTAAATTTTGAATTTCACTTTAGAGGTAAAGTGTGATCTCTCACTATTTATTTCATAGGTAGGACCAAGAGAAAATATGAGGGATAAATCATTCAAGAGTGAGAGATCACATTTTACCCTCTAAAGTGAAAATTCAAAATTTAGAGGATCCAAATTCAAAATACCATAACTCTCAATCTAACACCGAGTAGTAACTAATATGCTATATAGCATAACTACTTTTTTTTTCTTGGTTTCCCATGATATCTTTTAATCCAGCAGGCAAAGTACTAATCCGCTGTGATTCAAACCTCCATTTAAATGTTTGCGGCTGACCAATAAGTTGTTGCATATACAAGGCAAGATTTGAATTCCTGAGACTTACTTAAGCAGACTAGTGAGCTAAAGATTAACCCAACTTGGTTAGCATAACTACTTCTATTTGATATGTTTGAGAGAGAACAGTATAGAAGTACTATTGAAGCTGGTCCTATAACATAACATGTTGGTTGAAAGTTGAAACTTTCCACATGACGACTTGAAGTCAATGTCCTCTAGCTAACAAGTTAGAAGCACCACACAATCATAAAAGGAATACACTGAATAAAGCTAAATTATTGGAACTTAGAAGGAGAGCAACTCCTCATCACATCACATTGTACGAAATTTCCACAAAAACTACAATTTCACGTCTTGCAATCACATCGATTGTTTCAAAGTTTTAGAAATGAAAGATAACAACAAAAATTGAAGGCAAAATTGAAAATTAAGTTGCATGCACCTTCCGATTTCCAAAATAACAATCAAATTATTAGGCCCCTCAGACCCTGTATGGTCAATTATCTTTGTCTTATTGCCAACAAATTATTGAGAACTGCTTCTTCATTTCACTGTTGATAAACCAACACACAGTTCGGTTACAAAGCCTGCAAGCGTTGCATTTTTTACACACCTTCATATCTAAATCTCTGATCACTTGTTGAGATCATATCATGGCTGCTGTACTTGTTGCTGGAGCTTTTCTTAATGGCTTCATTAACACTGTCTTTGAGAGGCTCCTTACAACTGATGCTGTCAACTTCGTCCTGGGAAAGAAGCTTGGCTCTGACTTGATTCAAAGGCTGAAGACTGCTCTGTTGGGTGCTGAAGCTCTTGTTGCTGATGCTGAGATGAAGCAGTTTGGCAATCCATCGGTGATGAAGTGGCTCGATAATCTCAGGGATGCTGTTTACTGTGCTGAAGACTTGCTGGACACTGTCCTCATCAAAGCCACCACACAAAAGAAGGAAAGTTCTTGCTGTTCCCTTAGCTTCTTCATCAACAGACATAGAGATGACATGGTAGACAAGATGGAAGGGGTAGTTAGAAGAATTGAGGATCTTGGAAAACAAAAAGATTTCCTTCGTCTTGAAAAGATTCCCACTGGTAGTTCATCATGGAGGACTCCAACCAGTTCTATTGTGAGAGGGAATGTGTATGGCAGGGAGGATGACAAGAAGGCCTTAGTCCAGATGCTGAAGGACAACAATGAGCATCACCTGTCTGTGATAGCTATTGTTGGCATCGGTGGGGTTGGTAAAACAACTTTAGCCCAATGGCTATACAACAATAAGGATGAGTTCATGAAGGGATTTGATCTGAAAGCATGGGTTTGCGTTTCGGAGAAGTTTGAAGTTGTTGAGACTACAAGGAATGTCATAAAGCAACTCCATGGAGGTACTTGTAGTCTCGATGATTTCAATTCACTTCAAAATGCTTTGAAAAGAGAATTGTCCAATAAGAAGTTCTTTCTTGTTCTTGATGATGTTTAGAGTGATGATGGTGACAAATGGAGTAATTTTATGACCTCTTTCCAACAAAATGGGAAAAAGGGAAGTATTGTTCTTCTGACTACTCGCGAGGAAAATGTTGCTCTAGCAGTTCAGAACTGTCGCCCTTATTTTCTAAAAGGGTTGTCAGAAGACTATGGTTGGTCAGTGTTTGCTAACAATGTATCTTTTCTAGAATCAAATGGGAGAGCAGCACTTGAAGAAATAAGCAGAAAGATTGTCAAGAAGTGTGATGGCTTGCCATTAGCTGCAGAAACACTTGGTCGCTTGTTACGTACTAAGCATGATGTTGAGGAATGGAACAAGATACTAATGAATGATATTTGGGGATTTTCTGTGGAGAAGAGTAAGATTATTCTAGCATTACTGATAAGTTACTTCCATCTTTCTCCACATTTAAAGTGTTGTTTTGTTTATTGTGCTTTATTTCCCAAGGATTATGAATTTGAGAAAGATGAATTAATCCCTTTGTGGATGGCAGAAGATCTTTTACCAACACCAAAGAAAGGAGAGAGTTTAGAAGAAATTAGTTGCGAGTATTTTGATGAACTAACTTCCAGATTATTTTTTACAAAGAATAATGACGGGGATGATTATTTTGTGATGCACGATCTCTTGCATGACTTAGCAATATTCCTTGCCGGAGATTTCTATTGCAATCTAGAAGAACTTGGTAAAGAGGAGGAGATAAGGATTCAGCCTCGACATTTGTGTGCAAATTTATGTTATTGTAGCTCAAAACTTCATAATTTGATTTCTCAAGTAAAATCTTTGAGAACATTATTATTATTTGGCTATTGCTCATCTTCCAACTGCAATATTGAAGCAGCAACATGGGACATATTATCAAAGTTTAAATACTTGAGAGCTTTATCCTTCTGTAAATGTGGTGTGGCGTCATGGTACGTGAGATCTTTATCCTTGAGTATACTTGTGGTGCCTGATTCAATTAAAGAATTAGTCCATCTGTGCTACTTGGATCTGTCTTGGACGAATATTGAGACATTGCCAGAGTCTTTGTGCAAGTTGTCTAATTTACAAACCTTGAAGTTGTATCATTATTCTAATTTAACTATGCTGCCTAGTGGTTTGCATAATCTTTTGAAGTTGCGACATCTCGATATTAGAAAAGCTGCTTTTGAAGAAATGCCCAGAAAAATAAGCGAATTGAAAGAGTTGCACGTTTTAAGTTCCTTTGTTGTTGGCAAGCATGAAGACAGTGGAATCCAGGAGTTAGGGGGGTTGGAAAATCTTCATGGACCCCTTGAGATTAAGAAGTTGGAGAATATTGTTGATGTGGAACAAGCAGAGAGTGCAAAGATAATGGATAAGAAGCACATTGATGAATTATGGTTGGAATGGTCTTCAGGCGAAGATATGGTTTCAGACACACAAAGAGAAAAAGTCATGCTCGATACGTTGCAACCGCAGAATGGGTTGAAAGAGTTGAAAATCAAGGGATACAAGGGTACAATATTTCCAGATTGGTTGGGGTGATGTTCCTACAACAATATGACATGTGTATCTCTAAAGTGTTGCAAGAATTGCTGCATGCTGCCTTCACTTGGACAGCTGCCATCTCTCAAGTCCCTACGCATTCGAGGTTTGGATCAGGTGAGGAGTATTGGCGAGAAGTTTTACAAGAATGAAGGAGATCATCATTCTTCGCATATTGCACCGTTTCCCTCACTGGAGACTTTGGTATTTGATAACATGCCATGTTGGTAGGTGTGGCACGTATCTGAGTCGAAAACATTTCCTTAACTTAGGAAGCTTGAAATAAGAAATTGCCCAATGTTGAAGGAAGAGATGCTTAATCAGGTATTCTTCACAATCGTTTCTTCTTTGTCGGATGTTTCCAAAGTTCGCAAACTATATTTACCCCGCGATGTTGCACTACGGCACAGCCAGGCTATGTTTCTTTATGGGGATACTTTAAGAATTAGGGGAAGCGATTTTGTGAGGGAGTCTGCATTAAAGGCAATGATTAGCATGAACCATCGACGTTGCCTGCAAGAAATAGACATCCTAGGGTGCTCTCATGTATCCTTTCCGGGCAATTGTTTTCAGCAACAGCAGCACAAGTATGACTTGGTAGACCTACAAATAAATTCCAGCTGTGATTCACTGACCTCCTTGTCGTTGGATGCCTTTCCCTTTCTCAAGAATATCCAGATATCAGGGTGTAGGAATCTGGAATCAGTGTCAATGTCAAAGCCACCACACGCTGCTCTTCAACGTCTCTCCATTACTTACTGCACGGAATTAGTGTCATTTGCAGGAGGAGGACTGGTTGCACCCAACTTGACTCATCTCGAGATATATGGTTGCCCAAACATTTGCAGGTTGCCAGCGGGTGGTTTGCCGACTAACTTGAAATCACTTGGTGTGGGAATTTGCGAGCAACAAATGATGGATCTATTATGGATGCCCAACTTCCACGCCCTCACTCATCTTACACTTTATGGTGATGACTGCGACAACATAAAGTGTAACACCCTAATATTCAAATCCTTATGCTCGAGTCATAAGTCAATGATATTACGGTGGTACGACTCTCAGGTGGATTTTTAATATATAACTATAGGTAATTTCGAAAGGAGTATTAATCGAGAAGCCTGAAGAGAGTAGAAATAAAATCGCGAAGACGTATCACTCACGTTTCGAAAATGAAAAGATAAAACGTGAAGCCGAAAGCGATATACGGACAAGGCATAAAGGAGATTAAGAGATAGATAACAGATAGATATATATAACATAAGTAAATAGCCACTAGTCGCGACCCGCGAAGTTTAGGCCGGCTAGGGTACAGTATGAAAGTAACTGACAGCAGTACATCCTAATCTCTCCCAAAGGAAACATAAGAGCCTCTATAGGCAAGTTCCAAAAGAGTTCAACACATAATATAATCTTTTCAAAACAAAGGTAGAGAGATTCTAAACAAAACACAAAGTAGAGAAAATAAATATCTTCGCCGTCTCTCAGACGAACCGCAGCTCACTTCTGAGCACCTGAACCTGTATCTGAAAAACAAGAGATATATACGGAATGAGAACCCCGGGCCCATGGGTTTCCAGTACGGTAAAAGTACCAAATAAATACAATGCACTGCAATAAAAACTCACTAAGCATCCTAAACTCCTTTTCTCCAAGTATCCAGCCTAGATTCTCACTAATCCATAAATAGGCATCTGTCGTAAGGGGATACTAAATCTAGTTCATGTTACACATGCTTCCCAACTCGCTGATTCTTCCACGAATCAGACTCAAAATCATAAGCAAAAATCATCACCAGTTGTTCTGCCTCAGCAACTCTATATCAATACATCATACCCTCGCCTGGAGCTAGTGAAATCACATCACTGCGTCTACCCAGGGGGCTCAAATAATCTCATTCACAAATCATCATCATCATGCAATCGCATTATCAATTCATCTCATCAAGAACAGCCCCCAACATCCACCGACACCAACATGAGGGATCTCTCAGTTGTACAAACACAAGCAATACAGACAAGTAATACACAAATAAGGTACAAGTAGAGCAAGTAGCACGTAATCAGGTAACATAGCATATATGATGTAGAAATCCAAAACAAATAGGCAAACCCAAACAATTCAAACATATGCAAATGATGTATGCCTGCCCTATGGCTGATGATATCATCTGTCGGTTATATAGCCAACCCGACATGTCCTGGTAGCTAACCTTTGGACAGAAACACCCCTTGCGGAGCAAGTAGGTTTGAGCTACAACCCCCTTGCTACTACCCGCTCAACCCAGAGCCAGTGGAACAACCACTACTGCGGCTACTACCCAGGCGGGTGTTTAAAAGCTCAACCTGGAGCGAGTGGATTCACCACTACTGCCGCAGCAACTCTATATCAATACATCATACCCTCGCCTGGAGCTAGTGAAATCACATCACTGCGTCTACCCAGGGGGCTCAAATAATCTCATTCAAAAATCATCATCATCATGCAATCGCATTATCAATTCATCTCATCAAGAACAACCCCCAACATCCACCGACACCAACATGAGGGATCTCTCAGTTGTACAAACACAAGCAATACAGACAAGTAATACACAAATAAGGTACAAGTAGAGCAAGTAGCACGTAATCAGGTAACATAGCATATATGATATAGAAATCCAAAACAAATAGGCAAACCCAAACAATTCAAACATATGCAAATGATGTATGCCTGCCCTATGGCTGATGATATCATCTGTCGGTTATATAACCAACTCGACATGTTCTGGTAGCTAACCGTTGGACAGAAACACCCCTTGCGGAGCAAGTAGGTTTGAGCTACAACCCCCTTGCTACTACCCGCTCAACCCAGAGCCAGTGGAACAACCACTACTGCGGCTACTACCCAGGCGGGTGTTTAAAAGCTCAACCTGGAGCGAGTGGATTCACCACTACTGCCGCAGCAACTCTATATCAATACATCATACCCTCGCCTGGAGCTAGTGAAATCACATCACTGCATCTACCCAGGGGGCTCAAATAATCTCATTCAAAAATCATCATCATCATGCAATCGCATTATCAATTCATCTCATCAAGAACAACCCCCAACATCCACCGACACCAACATGAGGGATCTCTCAGTTGTACAAACGCAAGCAATACAGACAAGTAATACACAAATAAGGTACAAGTAGAGCAAGTAGCACGTAATCAGGTAACATAGCATATATGATATAGAAATCCAAAACAAATAGGCAAACCCAAACAATTCAAACATATGCAAATGATGTATGCCTGCCCTATGGCTGATGATATCATCTGTCGGTTATATAGCCAACCCGACATGTCCTGGTAGCTAACCGTTGGACAGAAACACCCCTTGCGGAGCAAGTAGGTTTGAGCTACAACCCCCTTGCTACTACCCGCTCAACCCAGAGCCAGTGGAACAACCACTACTGCGGCTACTACCCAGGCGGGTGTTTAAAAGCTCAACCTGGAGCGAGTGGATTCACCACTACTGCCGCTACTACCCAGGCGTCACAATCTCTGACCTGGAGCAAGTGGGACGAACCACAACCCTTGCTACTGCCCAGGTATCTTAAGCATTAACCCGGAGCAAGCGGGACGAACCACAACCCTTGCTACTGCCCAGGTATCTCAAGCATTAACCCGGAGCAAGCGGGACGAACCACAACCCTTGCTACTGCCCAGGTATCTCAAACATATATTCATTCAATCCCAATTCATATTATCAATCCTCATTGATATCAAATCTCAAACATTAACCTGGAGCAAGTGGGACGCACCCCAACCCTTACTATTACCCAGGTATTAGAGTTACATTCATTCAAAACTCCATAATTAACTCATTTATCATAAACATCCTTTTCCGTCTCATACCCGGAGCAAGTGGACAACGCCACTGCCTACTACCCGGGGTTACTCATCACATTTCAACATTTTCCATCATTATCCATTTAACACATTCATTCATTAATCATATATGCATTTATACTCAGCCATAATCAATAATGGCTTTGCCGTGACTCGGCAATAACTCAGCCATCCGGCTCATGGTTCATTCAAGAACCAGCCATTTATCAATAAATATAGCCCTTCGGCTCATGGCATACACGGTACTCCCACCGTCATCCTCCATATCTCATATAATCATCGTTGATCATCATTGATCATAACTTTTCCCCTTGCTTCACTCGCAAGTTACCACATCCCCTAGCTCCTTTCTCATTGCTAGGCATATCATAATGATTTAATACATAAGAGATGAGATCGGAGGCTTAGAAGTATGAGATTTAGTTTTTAAAACTCAAAAATCAACTTTGGGATGAAGAATAGGGCCACGCGTACGCGTACTCCACGCGCACGCGTGGATGGCCACAAAACTCATCGGCGCATACGCGCCATTCACGCGGACGCGCGGATTGAAAAATAGACAACGACGCGTACGCGTCAGCCACGCGTACGCGTGGGTACACTTGCGCCCCAGGCACAAGACTGCCACAACTCTGGCACAACTCTCGGGAAAATGGCTGGGCAATGGGTGCAGCGCATCGACGCGCACGCGCACACCACGCGCACGCGTGGATGGTGCCTTCTTGAAGAACGACGCGTACGCGCCATGTGCGCCTACGCGTGGAGGGTCATTCTGCTAAAAATTTTCTAAGTTAAAAGCTGCAGAATTCACAAATTCAACCCCCAATCTTCTGACGAACATAACTTTCTCATTTTAAATCGTTTTTCACCCATTCTTCGAACGGCATGGACATCCCGGATCCAATTTCATTTCTAAACAGATTTGGCACAAAACAGAGATCTGTAGTCCAAGTTATGTCCCGTCAAAGTATGCCCAAAAACCATGTTTTTCATACAAAACCACAAAGTGCCATTTTCAAAACAAGCCATTTTCAACTCTTTTCAAAATCAACCAAAACATGCCAATTTCAACCCTTTTTGAAACCAATCAAAATATATCAAAATTAACATCAAGCCTTCTCAACTCATACATTAACACTTTACCACGATTCACAAAACTGCCATATAACCATCTTTACCCATTTCAAACAAATGGCTAAATTACAAACATATCAACATGTCATACATCCTTTCTCATCCCAATTTCCAACAATACTATTTCCAGTCAACCATCATTATACATAACCAATATCATACTCACTATCACGTGGTTTCACCCCCAAATCAACCTTAATCATTTCTCAAGTATATATCACAACATACATATCTCTCATGCATTATCATACCATCAAGGCATCAATAATCATACTCACATATATGACCACATAATATATCTCAACCAAAATCAAACATACCTCATCTATACAATTTCACCCAAAATTACCAATTTCCACACTTCAACTCCTCAAACCTCATTATTCAATAACCAACCCAATCATTCATATATTCATTATATGAAATTCATCCAATCACTTGTGTCATCATACAATGCACACATCAACTTACCTCCCTTACCTCTTTCCGGCCTCCGGCCCAAAATTTACGCCCTCCGGCCCAATTTCACAATTTAAATGCATAAACCACAAATTAATACTCATTACCCAATACATCAAATTTTCAATACACCAAGCATACAAGGCCACACAATTCTCAACCCAATCATCAATTCACATTACATACCAACTATGCATATTAGCATCAACCATTTACACAATCCAAACTTAATCCTAGGGGCATCTAGCCTAGGAATTCTCATCACACCACACGGTACTTAAATGAAACTTAAACCGTACCTCTTGTAGCCAAATTAATTGAGCCTCTTCTTTGGAAGTCTCCACCAACCTTAGTCCCAAGCCTCACCAAAGCTCCTCAAGCAACACCAATCTCCCAATTGTGCACCAAAACCATCAAATGCACTAACATAACCAATATTACATACATACATCAACCTATGGCTCATAAAAATGATAATTCACAAGGGTTGGAGGATTTCTTACCTTAATCCACTGGAGTTTGTGATGAATATCACCATGGCTCATACTAAAGCACTCATAAACAACCAAAATCACAAGGTTTCCTCAAAACCCAAACCAAATTCGAATTTGAAGAGAAAAATGAAAACTGGGCAGAGGACAGTGGATTACTCACCACAAAACTTAGATAGAATTGTAGAGGATGAGAAGAGCAACGCGTGGCCGCAAACGGCTCGTCAATCGGAGCTCCGTAGCTCAAGTTATGGTGGTTTGAAGTAGGGGTGGGCAAAAAAATCCAAATTTTGGATTTTAATCCAAATCCAAACCAAACCATTTAAAAAAAACCAGTTTTAAACCAAAAAAAATCCAAACCAAATTATATTTATTTTATAATTTGGTTTTTGATCCAATCCATTTAAATGGTTTTAAATCCGGATCCAGATCCAGATCCACATTAAGATCCAAATCTTAAAAAAACCCTAATTTCGGATTTCTGATTCGGTGAGTCTCCACTCTCCTCTTCTACTCCTTCGCTTCATCTCCTTCGACCGGGGAGTCTCCACTCTCCACCGCAGCCGGCACCGGAGCAGAAAACTGGCATCGTCTCATTCAACGTTGAACGGGTCTCAGCTCTGTTTCTCTTCTTCTGCCTTTGGTCTTCTCCGCCGTCATCTTCAGTTCTTCACCGTCGCTGACTCATTGTATCAAGCTTATCAATCAACTCTACAATTTCTGTCATAGTGTGGGACATATCTGAATCTAGTTCCAGCACAAGCAGAACAAACAGTTCCAGCACAAGCAGAACAAGCAGTAGCCCCTGTTCTAGTTTTCTGTTCCAGGTTTTTGTCCATTTTCCATTTTATTTTATTAAGTTTGATTAATTTCCAGGTTCTTTGTGATTTAAGACCAAGAGAATTATACTAAGAGAAATTAGCTACTAAGAATAAGGGTTAGGGTAGTTAGAAGCTCAATCATATGATATATAAACTGAAATTATGAAGCTGTATTGGTTGAGTTTGTATTGCTGGATTTGTGCTTGATTATGTTGTGGCGAATGTTTAATTGATCTTCTGAATATGTGATTTTATATTGTGATGATTGAATGCTAATGTTATAAGGAAAATTGGTTTGTCAATTTGATGAGTGGTGCTAATGTGGATCAGCCACATGTATTTGGAGATGCTAATCAACAGAGTGGATTTTGGCCTAACACATTTTTCCATTGAAACAAACAAACGAATAAATTCAAGTGTTATAAGTGTGGGTTCCTTTGTTGGAGTTGGATCTTTTCATGTTTAAAATAACTATGATTTGGCATAGGCATATTTTTATATGAGATGATTGCTCTTAGAAAATAAAATATTAAACTTCTGACAGTAGAAATATGATTGCTCTTATATTTCAATTCACTCTTATAGATTCATTTCCCAACACACCAAAACCTATATTTCAATTCACTCTTATAGATTCATTCATCATTACTAATAAGGTGAGATTTGGTAACAACTCACCTTTTATATTGGATTCAAATTCAGTAGAATGTAGCATAAATGATATTATGATTTATAACAATAACAATAAGTTATATAATCTGATTCCTCTGAAAAAATGGCTTTATGGTGGTCATGATTTCTTCAACAGGGCTTGTCTCATCTGCACAGTGCCTTAAACAATTCCAAAACTGGTTGTGTTTTGTCTCTCTGTATTGGTTAGTGCAGGCAGGTGTAGATAGTAGGATATGATTAGTCAAAATTCTAAAATTCCAAAATTCTTGTTGAAGGTTTGTTGTTACTGCTGACACAGCAACCCATTCGCTCTAATTGGGAGTAGATTTTTTTGTGTTAGTGTTCCTTTGATGCTGTGGATGCTTGGTCCTGTCACAGTGTTCTTAGCTTCATTGGGATTGGTTTGTTTGTTGCATGAGTTTGATTTTGTTAGTAAAGTCTCCAACTTAGCCATAAACAATGTATCAATATAATAATGTAACATAAGATACAAAGTATGAAGTAATTAATGGTGTGCAAGTGTGCATATAATTAGTGTTATATTTCAAGATTATTCGATGACAATTAAGATTAAAAATAATTATATTTAGCGCTCTAATTTTTTTTTTAGAAATTATTTTCATTAGAAACATTCTTTTTCTACGATTGGAATATTCATCAGGTATATATGTAGACATCTTATTTTTTAGACATTTTTTACTTGCATAACTTAATAATTGACGTGTTCAAAATCGAAAAATGAGTAGCATGCGAGGATTGACCTTAAACAAAATGAGCAACCCATTGGAGTAGTTGCCTTAACACAAGATAGTATAGAGTTGAAGAACAAGTTTATAGACTGTATGTTATTAAGGATGAAGCTTTTTAGAGACTAAGGTTATGGTTTGATGCAGTATGTATCCCGAAAGAGGTAGATTGCCATTATTTTGAGACATGTAGGGGTGAAGGCTTAATATTCTTAATGATGACTAGGTTTAATATTGATGATGACTAGGTATGCTTAATATTCTCATTTGGTTTAATACTTTCATTCAAAGATTTGTTTTAAAATGACAAAGGTATATTTTGTTATTTGCAGATATATTTTCCTCAAAGGTTGTGGTTGTTTGATGATCTTGTTGGCAATTTGGCATCTTTTGATATTTTGTTAGAGAGATATTTTGGTGGTATTCTTTTGATGTCTTGAGAATGATTAAATGTTATATAGATTAGTTATTGTCATTAGATTTATAAAGAACCAAATTCTAGTTGTAATAAACCTATACACTTTAAAATGACTTTAGTATTAATTTTACTTTTTAAAAAAATTATGGTTTAAAAATTGAATTTCTAAAAATTGGTTTTAAAAGTGGATTTTTTGTTAAAATATTTGGTTTAAAAATTGAATTTTTGAAAACTAGTTTTAAAAATTGGATTTTTGGTTGAAGAAACTGGTTTTAAAACTGGATTTTCAAAAACTGGTTTTAAAACTGGATTTTTGGTTACCAAAAATCTGGTTTAAAACTGGATTTTATAAAAAAAACCGGATTTTAGATTTGGATTTAAAAAAAACCGGATTGAAAATCGGTTTTGCAAGTAAAACCAGATTTAAAACCGGTTTGTAAATAAAACTGGATCTAAATTTTAAAACCGGTTTAGAACCGGTTTTTGTTTTTTCAAACCGGTTTAGAACCGGTTTTGCTCTTCAATCCAGTTCTGGTTTGGTTTTCTAAACCATAAAACTGGTTCTGAAGTGGATCCAGTTTGGATTTTTAAAAATCCAAACCATGCCCACCCCTAGTTTGAAGATCAAAGAGAGTTAGGTTTTCTCTCCTCTCTTCTCTCTTCTCTATTTCAGCGCCCCAACCTCTCTTTTAGGGTAAAAATGAGCTGAAATGCTCATAACTAATGTTTATATATGTTGGGTCTTGGGCCCACTTAGGCCCAGTTCACTTATTTTTGTCCGTTGACCTAATTTTGGACCAAAACCTTTAAGATTAGCGCTCTAAATCGCACTTCAAATATTTCTACCTCCCCTAATTATAATTCCTTATTTCTTAATCTTATTTACTCATAATCAATTTTCTCAACTGCAGTACCAGACAGGTCTCAGCCGGTACTGCCGATCAAAATTCCACTGCGCGCTTTTACGCAGAAAACTATGTCTTCCGACTCGGAAAAATTCACTGAATCCAAATATCATATTGAAATCATCAAATTCCAATTGCCAAATCTTCCAACCATATTCGCTCCTACTTAATTCATTATTTAATTAATTTCGGTTAGACCGGGTATTACATAAAGTCATACCCAGAGGGGGAGTGGATCCTCTCCAGTGAAGAAAAAACTGGATAGTGTCAATTGTGATCTCTCACCCTTCAATGCTTTCTCTTTCATATTTAATTTTAGTCTCACTTATAAAGTTAACGGTGGAAGATCACACTGCATTTCCTCAAGTGTTAAAAAAACTGGAGAGGATCCATTTCCTACCCAGAGGTGGGTTCGCTGCCTCACCTTCCCTCCCTTACCACTCTTGTGATATACTGGTTCGATAATCTGGAGACATTGGAGTGCAACGAGCTTTTCCGCCTCACCTCCCTTCAACAATTGCACATTTATGACTGTTCAAAGCTGGAGAATATGGAAGGAGAAAAGCTGCCTCCCTCTCTCTTGCTACTTCAACTTACAAGGTGTGGTTTACTGGGAGAACACTACAAGAACAAGCATCAACTAATCTGGCCCAAAATTTCCCACATCCCCACCATTCAAGCTTTCGATACAGATCTGAGTGGGTAATTTTTTAATCTCTCATGTTTCTCATTTCCTTTATTTTAAAAACAACACACACTATTTTGCATAGAGTTAAAAAATGATAGCTTGATTTGTGGAAAGAAAACAGTTAAAAAATGGTGTTTGTTTCTTTGCCTAATCTTTATGTTTATGCTTAACCAAATTCATTGTACTTATCAAATTAAATAGGGCTATTAAAATGGTTTCTGAGATTGAAATGTACTTTTTTCTAATCGTTTTTTATCAAAGTGTTACCTATCGTGCTAGAAGATTCAAGGTAAAAGGAATCAGCATGAGGTGTATAAGCTTTCAAAATAAAAGGATCAAATTATTGCTGTATAATCTTTTCTAACAGTAACTATTTCTTTCTTGTCTTGTTTGTATACAGAGATACACTGCTCGACGAGCTATCTGAATTTATTGGTAACATATTGTACTATATCAGTTTGGCGAGGGATGGTACCACCGAGAATTGAGCTGTTTGGGTGGTTTGTGCTCATTGGTCGAGTGAATACTAAGGAGAGATTGAGTAGACTAGGTGTTATTAGGCTCAGTGATACTCTCTGTGTACTATGCAAGAAGGAGATAGAGTCGGTAGAGCATTTTTTTCCTCTGTGAGTTCACATGGCAGGTGTGGTGCAGTTGGTTGAGGTCTTTTGGGGAGGTGTGGTCCATGCCTGGAACCATAAGGGAACTGTTTGAGAGGTGGACCGGTAGGCATAAGCGGAAACAAGAGCAGAAAAAATGGTTGCCGGGGTTCTTTACAGTTATTTGGAACATATGAGTGAACGCAATGCTAGGATTTTTCAGAATCAGGAAACAGGTGTGGAGTTCGTAATAAGAAAGACTATGCTGAACTACAATGATTGGAATGAGAGTGAATTTTTTGGTGGTTGATGGTGTTGCCAGAAGTACAAGGATTTTATGTTTTTATGAAGTTCTTGTTGTTTCTTTAGTTGCTCCACTTAGTGTGTTGAGCTTAGTTTAATTAAAAAAAAAACATATTGTACTATATCGAGCCTTATCATCAGTAAGAACTAGAAGAGTAAGTTGGGATTTATGCCTTCAACTGCTTGCTGGATTTGTAACTCTTAAATTGAATAGATGGAGAGTTATTCATATTATTATACACTAATCTAATGCCTTGTATAATTTCATTTGAACACGCTATCAATAAACAGTTTTCCTAAGATGAACTCGATATAGCTAATGTCATTAGAAGGTCAAGTTGCGATGAAGCCATCAGACAACAATTTCATCTCTGTCAACTTCACTTATTGGTGAGTATCTATCTTTTTTTTTTTTTTGAAATTATTATTTTTAAATAAACTAAAATATAGGCATACCATGAATTTAGCCAATGGTCTTTATCCTGGTATGTGCAGTTTGGACATATATTAAGCTACTTAAGATTCTGTTCTGAAATGTCTATATTGAAAATCTTTTCTTTCTAACTTGTAATATTATGGCAATTAAATTATGCTTGTTGATCACTTTATTTTTCTCTCTAACTGCATTTAACTTCCTCTTTGTAATTTCACTTTTTGGTGGCATTTATATTTGTTAAATATCATTTCACTGCAGATCCTAAAATCTAAACAATGATCCAACATTACTGCAGTACTATGCATTTCAAAAAAATAGTGTAGAAAATAAAAACAACTGAAAGGCTATAGAATGATAACTGTGTTTGGTTTTTGTGATGACAAATTCTTAGTCTTGAAATGTTATTAATTTGTGTATTAGTGTGTCAGGAGAAAGCCTCTGAGCTCTCCATGAGATACATTGAGGAATAAGCAGCAATTCAGAAACATGGGAATGCCCTTGCTGTCACTTGAGCAGAGAAGGTCAAATATTCTGAAACCGAAACAGTGTCAATTGTAGAAAAGGAGAGGGAACTTGAAAGCTAAAATGTTGTGGATAGTTAGCTGCAATGGTAAATACAATGCATATATGAAGAGGCTTGATTGAGTATGATTAAGTTGTCTCTTTCATCAGATAATTTTTATATAAATTCAAACCATATTTACATTACCTTCATTCAATCAAAAGAAGTAGTTTCTATTTTAGCTTCAGGTTGGTATAGTTACTCTATTCCTCTCTGCAATTTACTTCAGGTTGGAGAATATGGCAGGAGAAAAGCTTCCTTTCTCTCTGTTACTATTTCAAATTCAACACTGTCCTTTGCCCGGCAAATGCTACAAGAAGAAGAGTTGCAGCTAAACTCTTCATGAAGGTAACAAAAACTTGATGGATCTAGAGGTATTGATCTTTGAAGTTGTTCTATCTCATATCGTTTCTTATGGATACCAACTCACACATACATTTTCCAGGGGCATCAAGAGATAGATAACTGCTATGCTGGAGGATTTGCATTCTTTCTGGTTTCAACCATTAAAATGTGCATTAGGCAGCTTCTGTGGCAATTGCAACTTGGTGAGCATGTAAGTACATTTGTCAAAATTTTGCATTGCGGTTCTGTTTTACGTTTCTCAAGCTGAATTTGTCCCTTTCGGTTCTGTTTTTGAAGCTAAAAAGGAATGCAACAATGTTGAACACATCATTGTGTATTCATCAAGCAGGTTCTTATCACAGTCCTTCAACTTTGAGGTGTGATCGCTATCCATGCTCTCTAGCTAAAATGTTCATAAACACCGGCTGTCTATTATATCATTGATTTCACCATTTAGTTTATGTGGTTATGTTCTTGGACAAGAGTTCTGCACTTATGATTAGTAGTGCTTGTAAGTTCTGAGACTTGTTTGTAGCTTTGATTTGGAAAATAGTGAATATTTTTTCCTTCCTGTGGGTTCCTCTCACATTAAGAGGGCTTTTTCCACGTTAAAAATTGGTATTCTGTTGTTCTGTCTTATCTTCAATAATTTGCTGGTATTAACTATTGCCAAAGTGTGCCTATCTTATGTTTGGGTGCTGGTGCACGAAATTGCAATCACACTTTTGCAACCCCGCACAACTAACCAGCAAGTGCACTGGGTCGTCCAAGTAATACCTTGCGTGAGCAAGGATCGATCCCACGGAGATTGTCGGCTTGAAGCAAGCTATGGTTATCTTGTAAATCTTAGTCAGGATGTCAGAAATTATCAGGATTGATTGTGAAAAGCAAAAGAACATGAAATGATTACTTGTTTTGCAGTAATAGAGAATAGGTTGAGGTTTGGAGATGCTCCATCTTCTGAATCTCTGCTTTCCTACTGTCTTCTTCTTCAAACACGCAAGTCTCCTTCCATGGCAAGCTGTATGTAGGGTTTCACCGTTGTCAGTGGCTACCTCCCATCCTCTCAGTGAAAACGATTGCATATGCTCTGTCACAGCACGCGGAATTCATCTGTCGGTTCTCGGTCAGGCCGGAATAGAATCCAGTGATTCTTTTGCGTCTGTCACTAACGCCCCGCCTGCTAGGAGTTTGAAGCTCGTCACAGTCACTCAATCATTGAATCCTACTCAGAATACCACAGACAAGGTTTAGACCTTCCGGATTCTCTTGAATGCCGCCATCAGTTCTAGCTTATACCACGAAGATTCCGATTAAAGAATCCAAGAGATAACTACTTAATCTAAGGTAGAACGGAGGTGGTTGTCAGGCACACGTTCATAGTTGAGAATGATGATGATTGTCACGGATCATCACATTCATCCGGGTTGAGAACAAGTGTTATCTTAGAATGGAAGCAAGCATGATTGAATGAGAAACAGTAGTAATTGCATTAATCCATCAAGACACAGCAGAGCTCCTCACCCCCAACCATGGGGTTTAGAGACTCATGCCGTGGAAAGTACACAAAGAAAACGTGTAAAGTGTCATGAGGTACCGATACAATGTCAAAAGATCCTATTAATAGTAAACTAGTAGCCTAGGGTATACAGAGATGAGTAAATGACTTAAAAATCCACTTCCGGGCCCACTTGGTGTGTGCTTGGGTTGAGCAATGAAGCATTTTCGTGTAGAGACCTTTTCTGGAGTTAAACGCCAGCTTTCATGCCAGTTTGGGCGTTTAACTCCAAGTTTCATGCCAGTTCCAGCGTTAAACGCTGGAATTTCTGAGGCTGGTTTGCCACGCCGGTTTGGGCCATCAAATCTTGGGCAAAGTATGGACTATTATATATTGCTGGAAAGCCCAGGATGTCTACTTTCCAACGCCGTTGAGAGTGCGCCAATTTGGCTTCTGTAGCTCCAGAAAATCCACTTCGAGTGTAGGGAGGTCAGAATCCAACAGCATCTGCAGTCCTTTTTGGTCTCGGAATCAGATTTTTGCTCAGGACCCTCAATTTCAGCCAGAAAATACCTGAAATCACAGAAAAACACACAAACTCATAGTAAAGTCCAGAAAAGTGAATTTTAGCTAAAAACTAATAAAAATATACTAAAAACTAACTAGATTATACTAAAAACATACTAAAAACAATGTCCAAAAGCGTATAAATTATCCGCTCATCACAACACCAAACTTAAATTGTTGCTTGTCCCCAAGCAACTGAAAATCAAAATAGGATAAAAAGAAGAGAATATACTATAGACACCAAAATATCAAGGAAACATAGCTCCAATTAGATGAGCGGGACTAGTAGCTTTTTGCCTTCGAACAGTTTTGGCATCTCACTCTATCCTTTGAAGTTCAGAATGATTGGCATCTATAAGAACTCAGAACTCAGATAGTGTTATTGATTCTCCTAGTTAAGCACAATGATTCTTGAACATAGCCAGTGTATGAGTCTTGGCTGTGGCCCAAAGCACTCTGTCTTCCAGTATTACCACCGGATACATACATGCCACAGACACATAATTGGGTGAACCCTTTCAGATTGTGACTTAGCTTTGCTAAAGTCCCCAATTAGAGGTGTCCAGGGTTCTTAAGCACACTCTTGTTGCCTTGGATCACAACTTTATTTCTTTTTTTTTTCCAAATTTTTTTTTTGTGTTCACTGCTTTTTCTTGCTTCAAGAATCAATCTAATGATTTTTAGATCCTCAATAACAGTTCTCTTTTTCCTCATTCTTTCAAGAGCCAACAATTTTAACATTCTCAAAACAACAAATTCAAGAGACATATGCACTGTTCAAGCATTCATTCAGAAAACAAAAAGTATTGTCACCACATCAAACTAATTCAACTAGTTTCAATGATAAATTTCGAAATCCTGTACTTCTTGTTCTTTTGTGATTAAAGCATTTTTCATTTAAGAGAGGTGATGGATTCATAGGACATTCATATCTTTAAGGCATAAAATTTCAATTTTATTAATTATGAATTAAGAACAAGACTCAAAAATAGATATAAGACAAAAAAAATAAAAATAGAAAACAAAACAAAAGAAAAAGAAAACGCAAAAACATAGGCTCCTAATGATAGAGTTTTTCACAGAGTTAGGACTCAACAACCTTGATTTTGAGAAGTGGATGCTCCCTCAGCTTGAGAGGAGAGCGTTTGGCGTTTCAACTCTTGGAGTTCACGCCCCTGCTTCTCTTGTTCCTTCAGCAATTTGCAGAGCATGCAGTTCTGATTCTGCTGTTCTTCCTTCAGTTGCTCCATAGTCTCTTGCAACTTGGTGATAGATGCTTCTAGGCTGGTCCAGTAGTCAATTCTTGGAAATTCAGGGAGGAATTCCTGCGCCCTCCTCTTGATAGAGTTGTCTTGCATTTGTCCTTCCATTGACTTCTTGGTGATTGGGTGTTCAATGGGTATGAACTCATCTACTCCCATCTTCACCCCAGCCTCTTTACAGAGCAAGGAAATCAAGCTTGGGTAAGCCAATTTGGCTTCAGTGGAATTTTTATTTGCAATTGTGTAGATCTCACAAGCAATCACATGATGAACCTCCACTTCTTTTCCAAGCATAATGCAATGAATCATCACTACTCTCTTGATGGTGACCTCAGAACGGTTGCTATTGGGCAATATGGAATGCCCAATAAAGTCTAACTACCCTCTTGCAATTGGCTTGAGGTCTCCCCTCTTGAGTTGGTTTGGGACACCCTTTGAATTGGTTATCCACTTAGTCCCAGGGAGGCATATATCCTCTAGAACTTGATCCAACCCTTTATCTACTCTCACCATCCTCCTATTGAAGGAATCAGGATCATCTTGCAGTTGAGGTAGTTTGAAGATTTCTCTTATTTTGTCCAGATGGAAGTACATAACTTTCCCTCTGACCATGGTTCTGTAGGTATGGTAAGCAGTTCCAGTCATTCTTTGCTTATCTGTTAGCCACAGATTAGAGTAGAATTCCTGAACCATGTTCCTTCCAACCTTTATTTCAGGATTGGTCAGAACTTCCCATCCTCTGTTTCGAATTTGCTCTTGGATCCCCGGATATTCATCTTCTTTCAGATCAAATTTAACTTCCGGGATCACTGACCTCAGACCCATTATTTTGTGATAATGGTCTTCATGTTCTTTGGTTAAGAACTTCTCTTGGTTCCAAAGAATCTTTGGATTATTCTCTTTCTTTCCTCTTAAATTGATTTGTTTTCCTTTAGGAGCCATGATTTTGATGAATCTTGGCTTAGTGATCACGGAAAAGCACACCAAACTTAGAGGTTTGCTTGTCCTCAAGCAAAAAGAAAAGAAAGAAGGGAGAGAAAGGAAGAGGAAATTCGAATGGTGTGGTGGGAAGAGAGAGCCAAACGTGTATTTATAAGGTGGGGAGGGGAGTTTTTTTCGAAAAACAAAGAGAGATTTGAAAGGAGATTTGAGAAGATATGGAAAGAATTTGAGAAAAGGGTGATTTTTTGAACAAAATTTGGGAATGATTTGAGAGATTTGAAGAGTGATTTTAGATATTTGAAAATTTGAAAGTGAATGATGAGAGATTGAAATGTATTTTTGTAGAAAAATATGGGTGAGAAAAGGAAAGTTTGAAAAAATCTGATTTGAAAACAAAATTGTGGTCCCCCCACCTTACTGGCGTTAAACGCCCAGAATGGCACCCATTCTGGCGTTTAACGCCCACTTGGTACCCCTTTTGGGCGTTTAACGCCCAGCCAGGTGCCCTGGCTGGCGTTAAACGCCAGAAATCCTTTATCACTAGGCGTTAAACGCCCAGAATGGTGCCCATTCTGGCGTTTAACGCCCAAAATGGCACCATTCCTGGCGTTAAACGCTCAGAATGGTACCCATTCTGGCGTTTAACGCCCAAAATGCCCCTTACTGGCGTTTTTTCGCCAGTAAGCTCTTTTTCTCTGCTTTTTGAGCTGAATCCTTCTGTAACTCTGTGAATTCCTTCATTTTTGATACTTGCCTCTGTAAGAGCAATTCATACAACTTCCTAATGACTGGGTTGCCTCCCAGCAAGCGCTTCTTTACTGTCTTTAGCTGGACTTTCACTGAGAATCACTCAAGTCTCAGTTTTGAGCATTCCTGCTCAAAGTTGCCTTCAAGATAATGCTTGATTCTCTGTCCATTAACAATGAACTTTTTGTCAGAATCAATATCCTGAAGCTCAACATATCCATATGGTGATACTCCTGTAATCACATACGGACCCCTCCACCGGGATTTAAGTTTTCCTGGAAACAGTCTGAGCCTAGAGTTGAATAGCAGGACTTTTTGTCCTGGCTCAAAGACTCTGGTTGACAACTTCTTGTCATGCCATTTCTTTGCCTTTTCCTTATAAATTTTTGCATTTTCAAAGGCATTGAGTCTGAACTCCTCTAGCTCATTTAGCTGGAGCAGTCTTTTTTCACCAGCTAACTGTGCATCCATGTTTAGGAATCTGGTTGCCCAGTAGGCTTTATGTTCCAGTTCCACAGGCAAATGACAGGCCTTCCCATACACCAGTTGGTATGGAGAGGTTCCTATAGGAGTCTTGAATGCTGTTCTGTATGCCCACAGAGCATCATCCAAGCTCTTTGCCCAATCCTTTCTTCGGGCTATCACAGTCCATTCCAGGATTCTCTTTAGTTCCCTGTTAGAGACTTCAGCTTGCCCATTTGTCTGTGGATGATACGGAGTTGCCACTTTGTGGCTAATTCCATATCTAACCATAGCAGAGTATAGCTGTTTGTTGCAGAAATGAGTGCCTCCGTCACTGATTAATACTCTGGGAACACCAAATCTGTTGAAGATGTTTTTCTGGAGGAATTTCAGCACAGTCTTGGTATCATTAGTGGGTGTAGCAATTGCTTCTACCCACTTAGATACATAGTCCACTGCCACCAGAATGTAAGTGTTTGAGTATGATGGTGGGAATGGTCCCATGAAGTCAATTCCCCATACATCAAACAATTCTATCTCTAATATCCCTTGTTGAGGCATGGCATATCCATGAGGCAAGTTGCCAGCTCTTTGACAACTGTCACAGTTACGCACAAACTCTCGGGAATCTTTATAGAGAGTAGGCCAGTAGAAGCCACATTGGAGGACTTTAGTAGCTGTTCGCTCACTTCCAAAATGTCCTCCATACTGTGATCCATGGCAATGCCATAGGATCCTTTGTGCTTCGTCTCTGGGTACACATCTGCGGATTACTCCGTCAGCACATCTCTTAAAGAGATATGGTTCATCCCAGAGGTAGTACTTGGCATCTGAAATTAATTTCTTTCTCTGCACGTAGCTGTACTCTTTGGGTATGAACCTCACAGCTTTATAATTTGCAATATCTGCAAACCATGGAGCTTCCTGAATGGCAAAGAGTTGCTCATCTGGGAAAGTCTCAGAAATCTCAGTAGAAGGGAGGGACGCCCCAGCTACTGGTTCTATTCGGGACAGATGATCAGCTACTTGGTTATCTGTCCCTTTTCTGTCTCTTATTTCTATATCAAACTCTTGCAGAAGCAACACCCATCTTATAAGCCTGGGTTTTGAATCCTGCTTTGTGAGTAAGTATTTAAGAGCAGCATGGTCAGTGTACACAACCACTTTGGACCCCACTAGATAGGATCTAAACTTGTCAATGGCATAGACCACTGCAAGTAACTCTTTTTCTGTGGTTGTGTAGTTCTTCTGTGCGTCATTTAGAACACGGCTGGCATAGTAAATGACGTGCAGAAGCTTGTTATGCCTCTGTCCCAACACTGCACCAATGGCATGGTCACTGGCATCACACATTAGTTCAAATGGTAATGTCCAATCTGGTGCAGAGATGACTGGTGCTGTGACCAGCTTAGCTTTCAGGGTCTCAAATGCCTGCAGACACTGTGTGTCAAACACAAATGGTGTGTCAGCAGCTAACAGGTTACTCAAAGGTTTTGCAATTTTTGAAAAATCCTTTATAAACCTTCTGTAGAATCCTGCATGCCCCAGAAAGCTTCTGATTGCCTTAACATTGGCAGGTGGTGGTAATTTTTCAATTACCTCTACCTTTGCCTTATCCACCTCTATTCCCCTGCTTGAAATTTTGTGCCCAAGGACAATTCCTTCAGTCACCATAAAGTGACATTTCTCCCAGTTTAAAACCAGGTTAGTCTCTTGGCACCTTTTCAAGACAAGTGCTAGGTGATTAAGACAGGAGCTAAATGAGTCTCCATATACTGAAAAGTCATCCATGAAGACTTCCAGAAATTTCTCTACCATATCTGAGAAGATAGAGAGCATGCACCTCTGAAAGGTTGCAGGTGCATTGCACAGACCAAAAGGCATTCTCCTGTAGGCAAACACGCCAGAAGGGCAAGTGAATGCTGTTTTCTCTTGGTCCTGAGGATCTACTGCAATTTGGTTGTAGCCTGAATAGCCATCCAAAAAGCAGTAATAATCATGGCCAGCTAGTCTTTCTAGCATTTGGTCTATGAATGGTAGAGGGAAATGATCCTTTCTGGTGGCTGTATTGAGCCTTCTGTAATCAATACACATGCGCCACCCTGTGACTGTCCTAGTAGGAACCAGTTCATTTTTTCATTATGAACCACTGTCATGCCTCCCTTTTTGGGAACAACTTGGACAGGGCTCACCCAGGGGCTATCAGAAATAGGATAAATAATCCCAGCCTCTAGTAATTTAGTGACTTCTTTCTGCACCACCTCCTTCATGGCAGGATTTAGCCTCCTCTGTGGTTGGACCACTGGTTTGGCATTATCCTCCAATAGGATCTTGTGCATGCATCTAGCTGGGCTAATACCCTTAAGATCACTTATGGACCACCCAAGAGCTGTCTTGTGTGTCCTTAGCACTTGAATCAGTGCTTCTTCTTCCTGTGAATTTAAAGCAGAGCTTATAATCACTGGGAAAGTGTCACCCTCTCCCAGAAATGCATATTTCAGGGATGGTGGTAGTGGTTTGAGTTCAGGCTTGGGAGGCTTATCCTCCTCCTGAGGAATTTTCGAAAATTCCTTTGCCTCCTCTAGTTCTTCTTGATCAGGTTGAGCATCTTTGAAGATGTCCTCAAGCTCTGATTCTAGGCTTTCAGCCATATTGATCTCTTCTACCAAGGAGTCAATAATGTCAGCGCCCATGCAGTCATTTGGTGTATCTGGATGCTGCATAGCTTTTACAGCATTCAACTTGAACTCATCCTCATTGACTCTCAAGGTGACTTCCCCTTTTTGTACATCAATGAGAGTTCGTCCAGTTGCTAGGAAGGGTCTTCCTAGAATGAGAGTTGCACTCTTGTGCTCCTCCATTTCCAGCACTACAAAGTCAGTTGGAAAGGCAAATGGCCCAACCTTGACAATCATGTCCTCAATTATGCCTGATGGGTATTTAATGGAGCCATCAGCAAGTTGGAGGCATATCCGGGTTGGTTTGACTTCTCCAGTCAACCCAAGCTTTCTGATAGTGGATGCAGGTATTAGATTGATGCTTGCTCCAAGATCACATAGAGCTGTCTTGGTGCAAGCACCTTCTAATGTGCATGGTATCATAAAGCTCCCTGGATCTTGAAGCTTTTCTGGTAAGCTCTTTAATATGACTGCACTACATTCTTCAGTGAGAAACACTTTTTCAGTTTCTCTCCAATCTTTCTTATGACTTAAGATTTCTTTCATGAATTTAGCATAAGAAGGTATTTGCTCAAGTGCCTCTGCAAACGGAATCTTTATTTCAAGAGTCCTTAGATAGTCTGCAAAGCGGGCAAATTGCTTATCCTGTTCCGCTTGGCGGAGTTTTTGAGGATAAGGCATCTTGGCTTTATATTCTTCAACCTTAGATGCTGCAGGTTTATTCCTTACAGAAGTGGTTGAAGAAGCCTTGTTAGAGGGATTACTGTCAGCACTCTCAGGTGTCTGATTCTCCCCAGGCGTCTGAACGCCAGGATTGGGTGGAAATTGGGTGTTTAACGCCAACTTTTCCCCCTTTTCTGGCGTTTGAACGCCAGAACTGGGCAAGGAATGGGCGTTTAACGCCAGCTTTCCTTCCCTTTCTGGCGTCTGAACGCCAATGACATTCCTCTCTGGGCTCTTACTGTCCTCAGAGGGATTTTGAACAGTGGTTTGGTTGTCCTCTGTCAATTGTTCCTTGTTTGGCTTTTTACTCTTTTGA
Organism: Arachis hypogaea; assembly: GCF_003086295.3. Taxonomy (NCBI): domain Eukaryota; kingdom Viridiplantae; phylum Streptophyta; class Magnoliopsida; order Fabales; family Fabaceae; genus Arachis; species Arachis hypogaea. The sequence goes on along the minus strand of NC_092037.1, from coordinate 16,998,807 downwards.
GCAGTGTTATTCAGGGTCTTCCCACTCCTCAATTGAACTGCTTGACATTCCTCTGTTATCTGTTTAGATATTTGCTGTTTTGCTTGATTTAACTGCAGTTCTATGCTCTTGTTAGCAACTTTAGTTTCATGGAGCATCTCTTTAAAGTCTGCTAACTGTTCTGTCATCAGGAGCAATTGTTGATTAAGCTCAGTTATCTGTTCTTGAGGACTAGGGTCAGTGACTACTGCCATGACTTCCTCTTTTGGAGAGAACTCATTGCTAGAGTACAAATATTGGTTTCTAGCAACAGTGTCTATAAGCTCTTGAGCTTCTTCAATTGTCTTCCTCATGTGTATAGATCCACCAGCTGAGTGGTCTAAAGACATCTGAGCCTTTTCTGTAAGCCCATAGTAGAAAATGTCTAACTGTACCCACTCTGAAAACATTTCAGAGGGACATTTCCTTAGCATACCTCTATACCTCTCCTAGGCATTATAAAGGGATTCATTATCCTCTTGTTTAAAGCTTTGGATGTCCAGCCTTAACTGTGTCATCCTTTTTGGAGGGTAAAAATGATTCAGGAATTTGTCTGACAACTGTTTTCATGTCTTTATGCTTGCTGTAGGTTGGTTATTCAACCACCTTTTAGCTTGATCTTTTACAGCAAATGGAAACAGTAATAGTCTGTAGACATCCTGATCTACCTCTTTATCATGTACTGTGTCAGCAATTTGTAAAAACTGTGCCAGAAACTCAGTAGGTTCTTCCTGTGGAAGACCGGAATACTGGCAGTTTTGCTGCACTATGATAATGAGTTGAGGATTTAGTTCAAAGCTGCTTGCTTTGATGGGAGGTGTACAGATGCTACTCCCATATGCAGCTGTAATGGGGTTAGCATATGACCCCAGAGTCCTTTTGGACTGATTGATCCCACTTAAGTCCATAATGGACAAAAGGGAAATGATAATGATTGCAAAGAGATAAATTTTGTTTGTTTTTTTTTTTTTTTGAATTTACGAAAAAAATAGAATAAAACAAAATAAAATTAAAATAAAAATTCGAAAATCAAAAAGAAAATAAGATCAAAGCAAATTGAAAACTGAATCAATGAGTTAATTAAAAAGATTTTGAAAATAGCAATTAGAAAGATATGATTGAAAAATTTTTATGAAAAAGATTTGATTTTGAAAAGAGGAAAGAGAAAAACACAAAAAGACACCAAACTTAAAATTTTTAGAAAATCAAACACACAATTTTCGAAAATTTTTAAGGGAAAAACACAAAGAGGACACCAAACTTAGAATTTTTATAAATCAAAAAGGGACTAAGAACATGCAAAAATCGAAAATTAAAAGAAAAACAAAAGCATGCAATTGACACCAAACTTAGAATATGAAACTAGACTCAACTAAAAGACTCTAAACCAACAAAAATAAAACAGTCCTAATCTAAGCAACAAGATAAGCCGTCAGTTGTCCAAACTCAACAATCCCCGGCAACGGCGCCAAAAACTTGGTGCACGAAATTGCAATCACACTTTTGCAACCCCGCACAACTAACCAGCAAGTGCACTGGGTCGTCCAAGTAATACCTTGCGTGAGCAAGGGTCGATCCCACGGAGATTGTCGGCTTGAAGCAAGCTATGGTTATCTTGTAAATCTTAGTCAGGATGTCAGAAATTATCAGGATTGATTGTGAAAAGCAAAAGAACATGAAATGATTACTTGTTTTGCAGTAATGGAGAATAGGTTGAGGTTTGGAGATGCTCCATCTTCTGAATCTCTGCTTTCCTACTGTCTTCTTCTTCAAACACGCAAGTCTCCTTCCATGGCAAGCTGTATGTAGGGTTTCACCGTTGTCAATGGCTACCTCCCATCCTCTCAATGAAAACGATTGCATATGCTCTGTCACAGCACGCGGAATTCATCTGTCGGTTCTCGGTCAGGCCGGAATAGAATCCAGTGATTCTTTTGCGTCTGTCACTAACGCCCCGCCTGCTTGGAGTTTGAAGCTCGTCACAGTCACTCAATCATTGAATCCTACTCAGAATACCACAGACAAGGTTTAGACCTTCCGGATTCTCTTGAATGCCGCCATCAGTTCTAGCTTATACCACGAAGATTTCGATTAAAGAATCCAAGAGATAACTACTTAATCTAAGGTAGAACGGAGGTGGTTGTCAGGCACACGTTCATAGTTGAGAATGATGATGATTGTCACGGATCATCACATTCATCCGGGTTGAGAACAAGTGTTATCTTAGAATGGAAGCAAGCATGATTGAATGAGAAACAGTAGTAATTGCATTAATCCATCAAGACACAGCAGAGCTCCTCACCCCCAACCATGGGGTTTAGAGACTCATGCCGTGGAAAGTACACAAAGAAAACGTGTAAAGTGTCATGAGGTACCGATACAATGTCAAAAGATCCTATTAATAGTAAACTAGTAGCCTAGGGTATACAGAGATGAGTAAATGACTTAAAAATCCACTTCCGGGCCCACTTGGTGTGTGCTTGGGTTGAGCAATGAAGCATTTTCGTGTAGAGACCTTTTCTGGAGTTAAACGCCAGCTTTCATGCCAGTTTGGGCGTTTAACTCCAAGTTTCATGCCAGTTCCAGCGTTAAACGCTGAAATTTCTGAGGCTGATTTGCCACGCCGGTTTGGGCCATCAAATCTTGAGCAAAGTATGGACTATCATATATTGCTGGAAAGACCAGGATGTCTACTTTCCAATGCCGTTGAGAGCGCGCCAATTGGGCTTCTGTAGCTCCATAAAATCCACTTCGAGTGCAGGGAGGTCAGAATCCAACAGCATCTGCAGTCCTTTTTGGTCTCGGAATCAGATTTTTGCTCAGGACCCTCAATTTCAGCCAGAAAATACCTGAAATCACAGAAAAACACACAAACTCATAGTAAAGTCCAGAAAAGTGAATTTTAGCTAAAAACTAATAAAAATATACTAAAAACTAACTAGATTATACTAAAAACATACTAAAAACAATGCCAAAAAGCGTATAAATTATCCGCTCATCAGGTGCTTCCATATTATGCCTTTCACAAGTTTAATTTATTCCCACCATTCTTAGAGTGAAAAGTAATTTTACAATGTTACTGTAAAATACAAGTCTATTGCCTAAGAACCATAAATATATAGGGTTCTCGTAAGATTAGATGACTACAAAAATTATATTACGGTGGATGCTATATGACTAGTAGCTTAATGTTTCCAAAGGTGCACACGAGGAGGAAAAATCTTGGTTTCTAGCTTGGTTGAATATACCATATAACCGAAGGAAACCAAATTCAATTTGGTTGTTGTACTCAACTCAAGAATATTTATTAAGAACGCTGTTTATAATTAGAACTGAATATAATGCATCAACTGTTAATTACCTTGAAATGTTTGCAGCTTGCAGGGGTATTTACAAGAACTAATAATCTCTTGGCATATACCCAATTTTCCTTGAATAAATGAAAGTTAAGAATCATGTTCTTCCAAAAGGAAATTCAGTTCATTAAGTACTTCCACGGCATTATCAGTTGTTAAAATACTTTAAATAAGAGTTGGCTTGGCTGATCAAGATCCAGGAATGTCACAAGTAGCGTTTCTTTTACTAGTAAATCTTCATTAGAGGGTCACTAATGCTGTACTTAAACCATAGTGGCATGTCCCAATTATAATCCAAGCAAAAATCAATATACCAAAAATAATAATGATGGTGATAATAATCAATATCTATAAACCACATTTCTCAACTGGCTTCTTGTTGCGTTATGTTGCTGGAAACTTTTCTTTTATCATGTGTCTATTGCACAGAACATCGGAAGATGAAGATGTATATCAACAATCTTACCTAAAGATTAAACAAACAACTCCTACGGTGAAAATATATAAAGTAAGGAAAAAAAATACTATACATGACAAAGTAGAAGTTATTTGGAAAATTGAATCGTTCAGTCTCAAAATTTTAATTCCATTGCTACATTGGAAAGCATAGCATCAACGTTTAAATACTTGAGAGTTTTATCATTTGATAAACTTGATGTATTGCCTGATTCAATAGGTGAATTGATTCATCTACGCTATTTGGATATCTCATGGACTAATATTAAGACATTGCCAGAGTCACTGTGCAACTTGTAAATCTACAAACACTAATGTTGTATGAATGTACTACTGCATCTTGATATTAGAAAAACTCCTTTGAAAGAAATGCATGGAGGAATAAGCAAATTGAAAGAGTTGCAATTCTCAAGTGATTTTGTCATGGAAAGACAAGAAGAGAATGGAATCCAAGAATTAGGAGAGCTTGTGAATCTTCGTGGAACATTTGAGATTAAGAAGTTGAAAATGATGTTGAAGGCAAAGAAGCAAGGAGTGCAAGGATAATAGACAAAAAGCAAATTGACTACTTATTGTTGAAATGGTGTTCATATGATGATATGGTTTCAAGCACACAAACGGAAAGAGATATCCTCGACAGCCTGCGACCACACCATGGCTTGAAAGAGTTGGCAATTGATGGATACAGAGGTATTTCCAGATTGGTTTGGGCATTCCTCTTACCAAAACATGACACGTGCATCTCTGGTGTATTGCAAGAATTGCTGCATGTTGCCTTCACTTGGGCAGATGCCATCTCTTAAGTCCCTGTGGATTTAAGGTTTTGATAAGCTCGAGCGTATTGGTGATGAGTTTTGATAATCTTTATGTTTCTCATGCTGCCACAATTTAAAGAGGAAGACAAGAATTCATTGTTGTGTATCCAGAACTTTTAAGAATTTCTTTAGATGTATTAAACAAATGAATGAATCAAATTTACTGGTTTTGCCATGTATGATTATATGATGAGCTATCAGCACATAATCTTATACAATAGAAACCATATTTACATTACCTTCATTCAATCTACAAGTTCTTTCAATGTGGTAAACTGGACTAATATATAGGGATCAGAAGAGGAGATTTCTATTTTAACTTCAGGTTGGTATAATTACCCTATTTCTCTTTATAATTTACTTCAAGTTGGAGAATATGGAAGGAGAAAAGCTGCCTTCCTCTCTATTACTACTTCATATTTGAGAGTGTCGGAGAATGCTGCAAGAAGAGTTGCAGATAAACTCTCTATGAAGGTAACTATAAACTTGATGGATCCCACAGGTATTAATATTTTAAATTGCACTATCTCGTAGCGTCTCTTTTAGATACCAACTCAAATATATTTTCCAGGGGCTGAAGAGATAGATGGATCTGTTTTCTTTATAGATTCAACCATGAAAATGTGCTTTATGCAGCTTCTATGGCCATTGCAACTTGGTGAGCATGTAAGTACTTTCATAAAATTTACCATTGTAGTATTATTATTTTGATGTCAAATTTTCCTAAAGCTGAATTTGTCTCTTTCAGTTCTGTTTTTGAAGCTAAAAAGGAAGGCAACAATGTTGGACACATCATTGTGTATTTATCAAACAAATTCTGATCATTTTCCTATATGTGAGGCCCAGGCAAAACAATTTTTGGAGTGTCTCTCTACATTCCCCTTGGTATATTAACCCGATCAAGTGAAGAATCAGACGGCCTAATCTTTTCTTGACTAACTGGAGATTCTTCACTCATAGTTCTTCAATTCAGAGTTGTGATTGCAATCTGAGCTCTCTGATAGAACTACCAGAAAGTTTGTAAACAGCAACTGCTATGCTGGTGAAGTTTTGCCCTTGTGTTTCGTTGGTTTCATTTTGTTGATGTATTTGTGTCCTTGTACAAGTTTCACAGCCCAAAATGAGCCATGACTGGCGCTCAGGAAAAAGAGTTCCCTAGCAAGCCTAACAGATTCGAATATAAGATAAATAAAAAGGTTACAAATAATTTTTTATAAATTTACACTTTCTAGAATGAATAATTACATAATTTAACAAAAATAAATAAATAAATATAGATGGATCCTGCCTGTGACATATGGAGCAGATGACGTCTAAGAGCTCAACAAGGAATAGAACCCATTGCAGATCATTATTCTTGAATAGAAATGCTCACATAATCAAGTACTTATTCCTGAAAAATATTTTTTAAAAAAGGGGTGAGTTTTGCAACTTAGTGACTAGACAGTACATCTATAATTCACATGAGACCATCTAAATATTATTATGAAAATAATTTTAGTTAGAAAATAATAATTTATATGAATAAGTGAATCAATAAGGGAGTTCTCATACAGAAATCAAATCAAATAGTCCACACTTGGGCGGCTCCACCTCTAAGGGTAGCCCTTTCCTCTAGTGTGTCTATACGGAATAACAGATCCAACGTGTGGCCTACACGTTAGACTAGCAATGCCCCTGCTAACTGAGGTCTGAGCCAAATGCTTCTAGGTTAACGTCATAACCGCCATTAACTACGGTTTTCTAATACGAGCCTCCCAAACCAATTAAAAATATATAATTTCAAATACAACCAATCTTTGATCTTTCAAATATATATAGTATCAAATCAAATCAAATAATACTTTCTTATCAAAAATCCTTTTCAATCATATGAAATGTCAAATATACTTTACAAATTCATAGTATATGAGTGAGTATTCACAATACTTTAATGTTTCAAAAGCACATATTCAATAAAATCGAATATTCTAAAATAATACAAAATTTCATCAAACATGTATATAGTCTCATGTGCAGATTAAAAATTCGAATTTCGCAAAAATAATATTTAGTCCTAATAAATCCATTATTAAAATCAAATTCAAATCCTTTGTTAATAACTTGTAAGTATAGTCATAAATTCAAGCAGCATATATCAAAATAATTATAGATGTAAAGCCAAATAATATAAATGTAAAGCCTACTCACAACTTAGTCTCAAGGGACTGAAGATACCAAACCCGGAGTACCGAACTAAAGGGTACAAAAGAGCGCAAAATTTGGACGGAGGCAGCCGCAGCTCCAATAGGCAAGCAAAACAGCGAACAGAGGCACAACAGAACAGAAGTGACGAACGGCTAAAAGCAGAGCAACGACGACAACATCAACAACTATGGTAAAACAATAGAGAAAACGAAAACAAAACAGAACAACCACTAACCAGGCTAGAACGGTGGTGAAACAGAACTGAAAGAGGTGTGAAACGCTTCCTAGGACGTTTTCAAAGGGTAAGGATAATGGCGGAACCAGTGAAGGAAGAATGGAAGATAGAGCACAGCCGGATAGGACAGCAGCTTTCCGACGAGTTCTCCTCCGGTGGTGACACAGCAGCTCAGCGACGAGCTCCTTCAGTGATGACGGCAACCACCGCGACAGCCCCAACAGCGATGGCAGCGTCACTGCTCTCTGTCTCTACTTGATCTCTCTTTCCTCTAGTGTGCAACGGCGGCTTGGCAAGTTCAGTGGTGATGCGGCAGAGCGTGGTGGCGGCAAAGCAGCAGCAAGGTGGCGACAGCTACCCGACGGTGACTTGGCAAGTACGGCGACAGCGGCGATGAGGCCCACCAGCGCCGCTGCATCTTCTCCCTTCTCTCTGTCTCGGATATCACTCTCAGATCTCCCTCTCTTCTCATGTCAACAGTGGCGACGATGGTGGCAATGGTGGATGAAATTGTGATTCATACTTAAATTGTTGTTCGAAATTGATTGCCCCAGTAATGGCTCCAAAAGCTTGGTGCTCAATACCATGGTCTAAACATAACCTCACAACTTCGCTCAACTAACCAGCAAGTGTACTGGGTCGTCCAAGTAATAAACCTTACGTGAGTAAGGGTCGATCCCACAGAGATTGTTAGTATGAAGCAAGCTATGGTCATCTTGTAAATCTCAGTCAGGCGGATAATAATTGATTATTGGGTTTTCGAATATTAATAATAAATAAATAGAAAATAAAGATAGAGTTACTCATGTAATTCAATAGTGGGAATTTCAGACAAGTGTATGGAGGTGCTGTGTTCCTTCTGAATCTCTGCTTTCCTACTGCTTTTATCCAATCTTTGTCACTCCTTTCTATGGCAAGTTGTATGTAGGGCATCACCGTTGTCAATGGCTACATCCCATCCTCTCAATGAAAAAGGTCCAAATGCTTTGTCACGGCACGACTAATCATCTGTCGGTTCTCGATCATGTCGGAATAAAATCCATTGATTCTTTTGCGTTTGTCATTACGCCCAACCATTGCGAGTTTGAAGCTCGTCATAGTCATTCAATCCCAGAATCCTACTCGGAATACCACAGACAAGGTTTAGACTTTCCGGATTCTCATGAATGCTGCCATCAATTCTAGCTTATACCACGAAGACTCTGATCTCACAGAATGGAAGGCTCAGTTGTCAGGCGAGGGGCAACCATGCGTCGTGCATCAGGAATCCAAGAGATACGCACTCTAGCTTTCGCTTGTAGAACGGAAGTGGTTGTCAGGCACGCGTTCATAAGGATGGATGATGATGAGTGTCACGGATCATCACATCCATCAGGTTGAGGTACGAATGGTATCTTAGAACAAGAATGAATCAAATTGAATAGAAAATAGTAGTAATTGCATTAAAACTTGAGGTATAGCAGAGCTCCACACCCTTAATCTATGGTGTGTAGAAACTCCACCGTTGAAAATACATAAGTGATGAAGGTCCAGGCATGGCCGAATGGCCAGCCCCCATGAAAGACCGAATGGTCAAGAGACTAGATAGTCAAAAGACTGGATAATTAAAAGACGTCTAATACACTAGTAAAAAGTTCTATTTATACTAAACTAGCTACTAGGGTTTACAGAAGTAAGTAATTGATGCATAAATCCACTTCCGGGGCCCACTTGGTATATGTTTAGGATGAGCTTGATCTTTACACGAGCTGAGGCTTATCTTGGAGTTGAACTCCAAGTTGTAACGTATTTTTGGTGTTCAACTCTGGTTCGTGACGTGTTTCTGGCGTTTGACTCCAGAATGCAGCATGGAACTGGCGTTGAGCGCCAGTTTACATCATCTAATCTCGAATAAAGTATGAACTATTATATATTTTTGGAAAGTTCTGGATGTCTACTTTCCAACGTCGTTGAGAGCGCGCAATTTGGAGTTCTGTAGCTCCAGAAAATTCATTTTGAGTGCAGGAAGGTCAGAATCCAACAGCATCAGCAGTCCTTTGTCAGCCTTCTTATCAGAGTTTTGCTCAGGTCCCTCAATTTCAGCCAGAAAATACCTGAAATCATAGAAAAACATACAAACTCATAGTAAAGTCCAGAAATGTAAATTTAGCATAAAAACTAATGAAAACATCCCTAAAAATAACTAGATCATACTAAAAACTACCTAAAAACAATGCCAAAAAGCGTATAAATTATCCGCTCATCACAACACCAAACTTAAATTGTTGCTTGTCCCCAAGCAACTAAAAATCAATTAGGATAAAAAGAAGAGAATATACTACAAATCTCAAAATATCAATGAATATTAATTCTAATTAGATGAGCAGGACTTATAGCTTTTTGCTTCTGAACAATTTTGGCATCTCACTTTTACCTTTGAAGTTCAGAATGATTGGCTTCTCTAGGAACTTAGAATTTCGGATAGTGTTATTGATTCTCCTAGTTAAGTATTTTAATTCTTGAACACAACTACTTTTATGAGTTTTGGCCGTGGCCCTAAGCACTTTGTTTTCCAGTATTACCACCGGATACATAAATGCCATAGACACATGACTGGGTGAACCTTTTCAGATTGTGACTCAGCTTTGCTAGAGTCCCCAGTTAGAGGTGTCTAGATCTCTTAAGCACACTCTTTTTGCTTTGGATCTCGACTTTAACCACTCAGTCTCAAGCTTTTCACTTGGACCTGCATGCCACAAGCACATGGTTAGGGATAGCTTGATTTAGTCGCTTAGGCCTGGATTTTATTTCCTTGGGCCCTCCTATCCATTGATGCTCAAAGCCTTGGATCCTTTTTACCCTTGCCTTTTGGTTTTAAGGGCTATTGGCCTTTTCTGCTTGCTTTTTCTTTTTCTTTCTATTTTTTTTCGCAAGCTTTTATTTTTCACTGCTTTTTCTTGCTTCAAGAATCAATTTCATGATTTTTCAGATCATCAATAACATTTCTCTTTGTTCATCATTCTTTCAAGTGCCAACAATTTTAACATTCATAAACAATAAGATCAAAAATATGCACTGTTCAAGCATTCATTCAGAAAACAAAAAGTATTGTCACCACATCAATATAATTAAACTAAATTCAAGGATAAATTCGAAACTCATGTACTTCTTGTTCTTTTGAATTAAAACATTTTTCATTTAAGAGAGGTGAAGGATTAATGGAATTATTCATAGCCTTAAGATATAGTTAATACATACTAGTGATCATGAAGTAGAGACACAAAACATAAACAAACATAGAGCATAAAAATAAAAAAAATAGAGAAATAAAAACAAGGATTGAGTCCACCTTAGTGGCGTCTTCTTCTTGAATGACCAATGATGTCCTTAAGCTCTTCTATGTCTCTTCCTTGCCTTTGTTGCTCCTCCCTCATTGCTCTTTGATCTTCTCTAATTTCATGGAGAATGATGGAGTGCTCTTGATGTTCCACCCTTAATTGATCCACATTGTAACTCAAATCTTCTAGAGAAGTATTGAGTTGTTCCCAATAGTTGTTGGGAGGAAAGTGCATCCCTTGAGGCATCTTCGGGATTTCTTGGTGATGAGCTTCCTCATGCGTCTCTTGGGATCCATGAGTGGGCTCTCTTGTTTGCTCCATTCTTTTCCTAGTGATGGGCTTATCCTCCTCAATAGAGATGTCTCCTTCTATGATAACTCCAGCTGAGTAACATAAATGGCAAATAAGATTAGGAAAAGCTAGCCTTGCCATGGTGGAGGGCTTTTCGGCTATTTTGTAGAAATCAAGGGAGATGACTTCATGAACTTCTACTTCCTCTCCATTCATGATGCTATGAATCATGATGGCCCGATCCACAGTAACTTCAGATCTGTTGCTAGTAGGGATGATTAAGCGTTGGATAAACTCCAACCATCCTCTAGCCACAGGCTTAAGGTCCAGTCTTCTCAATTGAACTGGCTTGCCTCTTGAGTCTCTTTTCCATTGAGCTCCTTCCACACATATGTCCATGAGGACTTGGTCCAACCTTTGATCAAAGTTGACCCTTCTAGTGTAGGGGCGTTCATCTCCTTGCATCATGGGCAAGTTGAATGCCAACCTCACATTTTCCGGACTAAAATCTAAGTATTTCCCCCGAACCATTGTAAGATAGTTCTTTGGATTTGGGTTCATACTTTGATCATGGTTCCTAGTGATCCATGCATTAGCATAGAACTCTTGAACCATTAAGATTCCAACTTGTTGCATGGGGTTGGTCAGAACTTCCCAACCTCTTCTTTGGATCTCATGTCGGATTTCCGGATATTCATTTTTCTTGAGCTTGAAAGGGACCTTTAGGGATCACCTTCTTCTTGGCCACAACATCATGGAAATGGTCTTGATGGGCTTTGGAGATGAATCTCTCCCTCTTCCATGACTCGGAGGTGGAAGCTTTTGTCTTCTCTTTTCCTTTTCTAGAGGATTCTCCGGCCTTGGGTGCCATCAATGGTTATGGAAAAACAAAAAGCTATGCTTTTACCATACCAAACTTAGAAAATTGCTCACCTTCGAGCAAGAAAAGAAAGAAGAGAAGAAGAAGAAGAAGAAAATATGGAGGGGATGGGGAGAGGTGTATTCGGCCAAGAAGGAGAAGAGAGGGTTGTGTTGTGTGAAAATGAAGAAGAATGGAGGGGTTTATATAGTGAGAGGAGAGGGAGTAGGTTCGGCTATTTAGGGTGGGTTTGGGTGGGAAATAATTTTGAATTTTGAAGGTAGGTGGGGTTTATGGGAAAGAGTGGATAGATGTGAGTGGTGAAGAGGTGATGGGGAAGAGAGATTGAAGTGATTGGTGAAGGGTTTTTGGGAAAGGGTGTTATAGGATTATGAGGAGGGAAGGTGAGTGGAGGTAAGTGGGGATCCTGTGGGATCCACAGATCCTGAGATGATCCTGTGGGGTCTACAGATCCTGAAGTATCAAGGATTTACATCCCTGCACCAATTAGGCATGTAGAATGCCTTTGCATACAATTCTGGCGTTTAAACGCCGAAGTGATTCTCAGTTTGGGCGTTCAACGCCCAATTGCAGCATGTTTCTGGCGTTGAACGCCAGTTCCATGCTTGTTTCTGGCGTTCAGCGCCAGCTCTCCTCAGGGTATTTTCCTGGCGTTCAAACGCCAGGATGTTGCTTGTTTCTGGCATTCAACGCCAGATCCATGCTCTGTTCTGGCGTTGAACGCCAACCAGATGCTCCTTACTGGCGTTTAAACGCCAGTAAGTCCTTCTTCCAGGGTGTGATTTTTCTTCTGCTATTTTTTATTCTATTTTTAATTTTAGTATTTTTTTCGTGACTCCACATGATCATGAACCTACTAACACATAAAATAACAATAAAAATAAAATTAGATAAATAAAAATTGGGTTGCCTCCCAATAAGCGCTCCTTTAATGTCACTAGCTTGACAGTGGGCTTTCATTGAGTCTCACAGATGTTCAGAGCATGATAAGGGCCTCCCAACACCAAACTTAGAGTTTGAATGTGGGGGCTTTTCAACACCAAACTTAGAGTTTGTTGTGGCCTCCCAACACCAAACTTAGAGTTTGATTGTGGGGGCTTTGTTTGACTCTGTATTGAGAGAGCTTTTCATGCTTCCTCTCCATGTATATAGAAGAACACCCTTGGGTCTTTGGTGCACAAAATTGTGATCATCAATGGCGCCATCAACATGGTACGCTCAATTGCAATCTCAACTCTTTATCACAACTTCGCACAACTAACCAGCAAGTGCACTGGGTCATCCAAGTAATAAACCTTACGCGAGTAAGGGTCGATCCCACGGAGATTGTTGGTATGAAACAAGCTACGGTCATCTTGTAAATCTCAGTCAGGCGGATTCAAATGGTTATGGAGGATTAATGATTAAAAGATAAATAAAACATAAAATAAGGATAGAGATACTTATGTAATTCATTGGTGAGAATTTCAGATATGCGTGTGGAGATGCTTTGTCCCTTCCGTCTCTCTGCTTTCCTACTATCTTCATCCAATCCTTCTTACTCCTTTTCATGGCAAGCTGTATGTTGGGCATCACCATTGTCAATGGCTACAGTCCCATCCTCTCAGTGAAAATGTTCAACGCACTCTGTGACAACACGGCTATTCAGCTGTCAGTTCTCGATCATGTCGGAATAGAATCTAGTGATTCTTTTGCGTCTGTCACTAACGCCCCACAATCGCGAGTTTGAAGTTCGTCACAGTCATTCAATCCTTGAATCCTACTTGGAATACCACAGACAAGGTTTAGACTTTCCGGATTCTTAAGAATGCCGCCATCAATTCTAGCTTATACCACGAAGATTATGTTTAAGGAATCCAAGAGATAAACATTTAAGCCTTGTTTGCATGTAGAACGGAAGTGGTTGTCAGGCATGTGTTCATAAGTGAGAAACTGAGAATGATGATGAGCGTCACATAATCATCACATTCATCATGTTCTTGGGTGCGAATGAATATCTTAAAACAAGAATAAGTTGAATTGAATAGAAGAACAATAGTAATTGCATTAATACTCGAGGTACAGTAGAGCTCCACACCTTAATCTATGGTGTGTAGAAACTTGATAAGCGGATAATTTGTACGCTTTTTGGCATTGTTTTTAGTATGTTTCTAGTAGGATTTAGTTAGTTTTTAGTATATTTTTATTAGTTTTTAGTTAAAATTCACTTTTCTAGACTTTACTATGAGTTTGTGTGTTTTTCTGTGATTTCAGGTATTTTCTGGCTGAAATTGAGGGACCTAAGCAAAAATCTGATTCAGAGACTGAAAAGGACTGCAGATGCTGTTGGATTCTGACCTCTCTGCACTCGAAGTGGATTTTCTGGAGCTACAGTAGCCCAATTGGCGCGCTCTCAACGGCGTTGGAAAGTAGATATCTTGGGCTTTCCAGAAATATATGATAGTCCATACTTTGCCCAAGATTTGATGGCCCAAACCGGCGTTCAAAGTCACCATCAGAATTCCCAGTGTTAAACGCCGGAACTGGCACCAAAGTGGGAGTTAAACGCCCAAACTGGCACAAAAGCTGGCGTTTAACTCCAAGAGAAGTCTCTACACAAAAATGCTTCAATGCTCAGCCCAAGCACACACCAAGTGGGCCCGGAAGTGGATTTTTATGTCATTTACTCATTTCTGTAAACCCTAGGCTACTAGTTCTCTATAAATAAGACCTTTTGCTATTGTATTTTCATCTTGGTTCTTCTGGTTCCCTCTCTGGGGCTGAAGCCAATGATCACTTTTGTTCTTATCTATTTTCAACGGTGGAGTTTCTACACACCATAGATTAAGGTGTGGAGCTCTGCTGTACCTCGAGTATTAATGCAATTACTATTGTTCTTCTATTCAATTCAGCTTGTTCTTGTTCTAAGATATCACTTGTTCTTTAACTTGATGAATATGATGATCCGTGACACTCATCATCATTCTCACCTATGAACGTGTGACTGTCAATCACCTCCGTTCTACCTTAGATTGGGTGGATATCTCTTGGGTTCTTTAACCGGAATCTTCGTGGTATAAGCTAGAATTGATGGCGACATTCAAGAGAATCTGGAAGGTCTAAACCTTATCTATGGTATTCTGAGTAGGATTCAATGATTGAATGACTGTGACGAGCTTCAAACTCGCGATTGTGGGGCGTTAGTGACAGACGCAAAAGAATCACTGGATTCTATTCCGACATGATCGAGAACCGACAGCTGGATAGCCATGTCGTGACAGGGTGCGTTGAACATTTCCACTGAGAGGACGGAACTGTAGCCATTGACAATGGTGATGCCCAACATACAGCTTGCCATGGAAAGGAGTAAGAAGGATTGGATGACGACAGTAGGAAATCAGAGAGACGGAAGGGACAAAGCATCTTCATACGCTTATCTGAAGTTCTCACCAATGAATTGCATAAGTATCTCTATCTTTATCTTTATGTTTTATTCATCATCTATAACCATTTTAATCTGCCTGACTAAGATTTACAAGGTGACCATAGCTTGCTTCATACCAACAATCTCTGTGGGATCGACCCTTACTCGCGTAAGGTTTATTACTTGGACGACCCAGTACACTTGCTGGTTAGTAGTGCGAAGATGTGATAAAGAGTTGAGATTGCAATTGTGCGTACCATGTTGATGGCACCATTGATGATCACAATTTCATACACCAAAACTCCACCGATGAAAATACATAAGTGATACTGGTGATCATTGGCTTCGGCCCCAGAGAGGGAACCAGAAGAACCAAGATGAAAATACAATAGCAAAAGGTCTTATTTATAGAGAACTAGTAGCTTATGGTTTATAGAAATGAGTAAATGACATAAAAATCAACTTCCGGGCCCCCTTGGTGTGTGCTTGGACTGAGCATTGAAGCTTCCATGTGTAGAGACTTTTCTTGGAGTTAAACGCCGGCTTTTGTGCCAGTTTGGGCGTTTAACTCCCACTTCTGTGCCAGTTCCGGCGTTTAACGCTGGGCAGTCTTGAGCTGATTTGGAACGCCGGTTTGGGCCATCAAATCCCAGGCAAAGTATGAACTATTATATATTGCTGGAAAGCCCAGGATGTCTACTTTCTAACGCAATTAAGAGCGCGCCAATTGGGCTTTTGTAGCTCCAGAAAATTTACTTTGAGTGCAGGGAGGTCAGAATCCAACAGCATCTGCAGTCCTTTTCAGCCTCTGAATCAGATTTTTGCTCAGGTTCCTCAATTTCAGCCAGAAAATACCTGAAATCATAGAAAAACACACAAACTCATAGTAAAGTCTAGAAAAGTAAATTTTAGATAAAAACTAACTAAAACATACTAAAAACAATGCCAAAAAGCGTATAAATTATCCGCTCATCACAACACCAAACTTAAATTGTTGCTTGTCTCCAAGCAACTGAAAATCAAATAAGATAAAAAGAAGAGAATATATTATAAACTCCGAACTATCAATGAAACTTAGCTCCAATTAGATGAGCGGGACTTGTAGCTTTTTGCCTCTGAACAGTTTTGGCATCTCACTTTATCCTTTGAGGTTCAGAATGATTGGCATCTATAGGAACTCAGAATTCAGATGGTGTTATTGATTCTCCTAGTTAAGTATGTTGATTCTTGAACACAGCTACTTTATGAGTTTGGCCGTGGCCCAAAGCACTCTGTTCTCTAGTTTTACTACCGGATACATCCATGCCACAGACAGATAACTGGGTGAACCTTTTCAGATTGTGACTCAGCTTTGCTAGAGTCTCCAATTAGAGGTGTCCAGGGTTCTTAAGCACACTCTTTTTGCTTCGGATCACGACTTTAACCGCTCAGTCTCAAGTTTTCACTTGACACCTTCACGCCACAAGCACATGGTTAGGGACAGCTTGGTTTAGCCGCTTAGGCCAGGATGTTATTCCTGTAGGCCCTCCTATCCACTGATGCTCAAAGCCTTGGATCCTTTTTATTCTTCCCTTGCCTTTTGGTGTAAAGGGCTATTGGCTAGTATTGTCACCACATCAAACTAATTCAACTAGTTTCAAAGATGAATTCAAAATCCTGTACTTCTTGTTCTTTTGTGATTAAAGCATTTTTCATTTAAGAGAGGTGATGGATTAATAGGACATTCATAGCTTTAAGACATGAACCTTAAATTTTATTAATCATGAATTAAGAACAAGACTCAAAAATAGATATAAGATAAGATTAATAGTAATAGAAAACAAAAATTTAAATAGACTCCTAATGATAGAGGTTATCACAGAGTTAGGACTCAACAACCTTGATTTTGAGAAGTGGATGCTCCCTCAACTTGTGGGGTATTTGACCCTTCAAGGCATAGCTTTTGGCGCTTCAACTCCTGTAGCTCACGCCCCTGCTTCTCTTGATAGTAACCTCAGAACGGTTACTAGTGGACAAGATAGAACGCCCTATGAAGTCCAACCAGCCTCTTGCAACTGGTTTGAGATCTCCCCTCTTGAGTTGGTTTGGGACACCTTTTGAATTGGTCATCCACTTGGTTCCAGGGAGGCATATGTCCTCTAGAACTTGATCCAACCCCTTATCTACTCTCACCATTCTCCTATTAAAGGATTCAGGATCATCTTGTAGTTGAGGTAATTTGAAGACCTCTCTTATTTTGTCCAGATGGAAGTAAATAATTCTCCCTCTGACCATGGTTCTGTAGGTATGAAAAGCGGTTCCAGTCATTCTCTGCTTATCTGTCAGCCACAGATTTGAGTAGAATTCCTGAACCATATTTCTCCCAACCTTTGTCTCAGGGTTGGTTAGAACTTTCCACCCTCTGTTTCGAATTTACTCTTGGATCTCCGGATATTCATCTTCTTTCAGATCAAATTTAACTTCTGGGATCACTGACCTTAGACCCATTATTTTGTGGTAATCGTCTGCATGTTCTTTGGTTAAGAACTTCTCTTAACTCCAAAGGTCTTTTGGAGCATTCTCTTTCATGCCTCTTGAATTGGTTTGTTTTCCTTTGGGGGCCATGATCTTGATGAGCCTTAACTTAGTGATCATGGAAAAACACACCAAACTTAGAGGATTGCTTGTCCTCAAGCAAAAGAAAGGAAAAAGGAGAGAGAGGAGGAGAGCAAATTCGAATGGTGGGAAAGGGGGGTATGGCCGAACATATATTTATAAGGAAGGGAGAGAGAATTCAAAAATTTTGAAGGAGATTTGAGAAGATATGGAAAGAAATTGAGAGATATTTGAATTTTTTTTAAGAAGATTTGGAAAGAATTTGAAAGAGATTTGAAGAATGATTTTAATTTTGAAAATTTGAAGGTGAATGATGAAAGTTTGAAATGTATTTATGTAGAAAATTATGGATCAAAACAGGAAAGTTAAAAAAAATTTGAAGTGGAAAGCAAAATCTCTGTCTCCCATCTTTCTGGCGTTAAACGCCCAGAATGGTATCCATTCTGGTGTTTAACGCCCAAATGTTGGCCAATTTGGGCGTTTAACGCCCAGCCAGGTACCCTGGCTGGCGTTAAACGCCAGAAACCCCTTCATCACTGGGCGTTTTGCTAAACGCCTAGGATGCTGCACACCTGGCGTTAAACGCCCAGAATGGTGCCCATTCTGGCGTTTAACGCCCAAAGTACCCCTTACTGGCATTTTTTCGCCAGCAAGCTCCTTTTCTCTGCTTTTTACACTGAATCCTTCTGTAACTCTGTGAATTCCTTCAATTTTGATGATTGCCCTTTGAGAATATGTATCAAACTTTGATTAAACAAAACAGATAACCTGCTAATGACTGGGTTGCCTCCCAGCAAGCGCTTCTTTATTGTCTTTAGCTGGACTTTCACTGAGAATCATTCAAGCCTCAGTTTTGAGCATTCTTGCTCAAAATTTCTTTCAAGATAATGCTTGATCCTCTGTCCATTAACAATGAACTTTTTTGTCAGAATCAGTATCCTGAAGCTAAACATATCCGTATGGTGACACTCCTGTAATCACATACGGACCCCTCCACCAGGATTTAAGTTTTCCTGGGAACAGTCTGAGCCTAGAGTTGAAGAGTAGAACTTTTTGTCCTGGCTCAAAGACTCTATATGACAACTTCTTGTCATGCCACTTCTTTGCCTTTTCCTTATAACTTTTGCATTTTCAAAGGCACTGAGTCTAAATTCATCTAGCTCATTTAGCTGGAATAATCTTTTTTCACCAGCTAACTTAGCATCCAGGTTTAGGAATCTGGTTGCCCAGTAGGCTTTATGTTCCAGTTCCACGGGCAGATGACAGGCCTTGCCATACACAAGTTAGTATGGAGAGGTTCCTATTGGGGTCTTGAATGCTGTTCTGTATGCCCACAGAGCATCATCCAAGCTCTTTGCCCAATCCTTTCTACGGGCAATTACAGTCCGTTCTAGGATTTTTTTTAGCTCTCTGTTAGAGACTTCAGCTTGCCCATTTGTCTGTGGATGATACGGGGTTGCCACTTTGTGGCTAATTCCATATCGGACCATAGCAGAGTATAACTGTTTATTGCAGAAATGAGTGCCTCCATCACTGATTAGGACTCTGGGAACACCAAATCTGCTGAAGATGTGTTTCTGGAGGAATTTCAGCATGGTCTTAGTATCATTAGTGGGTGTAGCAATTACTTCTACCCATTTAGATACATAGTCCACTGCCACCAGAATGTAAGTGTTTGAGTATGATGGTGGGAACGGACCCATGAAGTCAATACCCCATACATCAAACAATTCAATCTCTAAGATCCATTGTTGAGGCATGGCATATCTATGAGGCAAGTTACCAGCTCTTTGGCAACTGTCACAGTTACGCACAAACTCTTGGACATCTCTATAGAGAGTAGGCCAGTAGAAGCCACATTGGAGGGCCTTAGTGGCTGTTCGCTCACTTCTGAAATGTCCCCCATACTGTGATCCATGGCAATGCCATAGGATCCTTTGTGCTTCCTCTCTGGGTACATCTGCGGATCATTCCGTCTGCACATCTCTTAAAGAGATATGGCTCATCCCATAGGTAGTACTTGGCATCTGAAATTAATTTCTTTCTTTGCACCCTGCTGTACTCTTGGGGTATGAACCTCACAGCTTTGTAATTTGCAATATCTGCAAACCATGGAGCTTCCTGAATGGCAAAAAGTTGCTCATCTGGGAAGGTCTCAGAGATCTCAGTAGAAGGGAGGGACGCCCCAGCTACTGGTTCTATTCAAGACAGATGATCAGCTACTTGGTTCTCTGTCCCTTTTCTGTCTCTTATTTCTATATCAAACTCTTGCAGAAGCAACACCCATCTTATGAATCTGGGTTTTGAATCCTGCTTTGTGAGTAAGTACTTAAGAGCAGCATGGTCAGTGTACACAATCACCTTTGATCCCACTAGATAGGATCTAAACTTGTCAATGGCATAGACCACTGCAAGTAACTCTTTTTCTGTGGTTGTGTAATTTTTCTGTGCATCATTTAGAACACGGCTGGCATAATAAATGACGTGCAGAAGCTTGTTATGCCTCTGTCCCAACACTGCACCAATGGCATAGTCACTGACATCACACATTAGTTCGAATGGCAATGTCCAATCTGGTGCATAGATGACTGGTGTTGTGACCAGCTTGGCTTTCAGGGTCTCAAATGCCTGCAGACACTGTGTGTCAAACACAAATGGTGTGTCAGCAGCTAGCAGGTTGCTCAGAGGTTTTGTAATTTTTGAAAAATCCTTTATAAACCTTCTGTAGAATCCTGCATGCCCCAGAAAGCTTCTGATTGCCTTAACATTGGCAGGTGGTGGTAATTTTTCAATCACCTCTACCTTTGCCTTATCCACCTCTATTCCCTTGCTTGAAATTTTGTGCCCAAGGACAATTCCTTCAGTCACCATAAAGTGACATTTCTCCCAGTTTAAAACCAGGTTAGTCTCTTGGCACCTTTTCAGGACAAGTGCTAGGTGGTTAAGACAGGAGCTGAATGAGTCTCTGATGAGCGGATAATTTATACGCTTTTTGGCATTGTTTTTAGTATGTTTTTAGTATATTTTAGTTAGTTTTTAATACATTTTTAGTAGTTTTTAGTTAAAATTCACTTTTCTAGGCTTTACTATGATTTTGTGTGTTTTTCTGTGATTTCAGGTATTTTCTGGCTGAAATTGAGGGACCTGAGCAAAAATCTGATTCAGAGGCTGAAAAGGACTGCAGATGCTGTTGGATTCTGACCTCCCTGCACTCGAAGTGGGTTTTCTGGAGCTATAAAAGCCCAATTGGCACGCTCTCAATTGCGTTGGAAAGTAGACATCCTGAGCTTTCCAGCAATGTATAATAGTTTATACTTTGCCCGAGATTTGATGGCTCAAACCGGCGTTGCAAATCAGCTTCAGAATTCCCGGCGTTTAACGCCGGAACTGGCACAAAAATTGGAGTTAAACGCCCAAACTGGCATAAAAGCTGGCGTTTAACTTCAAAAAAAGTCTCTACACATGAAAGCTTCAATGCTCAGCCCAAGCACACACCAAGTGGACCCTGGAAGTGGATTTTTACGTCATTTACTCATTTTTGTATATTCTAGGTTACTAGTTCACTATTAATAGGATCTTTTGACATTGTATCTTTACGTTATGATACTTTACACATTTCTCATTGTATCTTCTACAGCATGAGTCTCTAAACCCCATGGTTGGGGGTGAGAAACTCTGCTGTGTCTTGATGGATTAATGCAATTACTACTGTTTTTCATTCAATCATGCTTGCTTCCATTCTAAGATATCACTTGTTCCTAAACCTGATGAATGTGATGATCCGTGACACTCATCATCATTCTCAACTATGAACGTGTGCTTGACAACCACCTTCGTTCTACCTTAGATTGAGTAGATATCTCTTGGATTCCTTAATCAGAATCTTCGTGGTATAAGCTAGAATTGATGGCGGCATTCAAGAGAATCCGGAAGGTCTAAACCTTGTCTGTGGTATTCTGAGTAGGATTCAAGGATTGAATGACTGTGATGAGCTTCAAACTCCTGAGGGCTGGGCGTTAGTGACAGACGCAAAAGAATCACTGGATTCTATTCCAACCCGATTGAGACCCGATAGATGATTAGCCGTGCTGTGACAGAGCGCGTTGAACATTTTCACTGAGAGAATGGGAGGTAGCCATTGACAACGGTGAAACCCTACATACAGCTTGCCATGGAAGGAGCCTTGCGTGCTTGAAGAAGACAGTAGGAAAGCAGAGGTTCAGAAGCTAGAGCATCTCCAAAACCTCAACCTGTTCCCCATTACTGCAAAACAAGTACTTATTTCATGTTCTTTTGTTTTTTTTTTACAATCAACCCTGATAATTATTGATATCCTGACTAAGAGTTACAAGATAACCATAGCTTGCTTCAAGCCGACAATCTCCGTGGGATCGACCCTTACTCACGTAATGTATTACTTGGACGACCCAGTGCACTTGTTGGTTAGTTGTGCAGGATTGCAAAAGTGTGATTGCAATTTCGTGCACCAAGTTTTTGGCGCCGTTGCCGGGGATTGTTCGAGTTTGGACAACTGAAGGTTTATCTTGTTGCTTAGATTAGGACTGTTTTATTTTTGTTGGTTTAGAGTCTTTTATTTGAGTTTAGTTTCATATTTTAAGTTTGGTGTCAATTGCATGCTTTTGTTTTCTTTTATTTTTCGAATTTGCATGTCCTGAGTCCTTTCTTGATCCTTAAAAATTCTAAGTTTGGTGTCTTCTTTGTGTTTTCCTTTAAGTTTTCGAAAATTTGTGTTTGATTTTCTAAAAATTTTAAGTTTGGTGTCATTTTGTGTTTTTCTCTTTCCATCTTTTCAATTGCTAACTCCAAAATCATTTTAATTAACTAATTGATTAAGTTTTCAATTTTCTTTGATTTTATTTTCTTTTAGTTTTCGAAAATTTATTTTATTTTCCATTTGTTTTATTTTATTTTATTTTATTTTTTTTCTCCGGTCAATTTTTTAAAAAAAAATATTTACTTTACTTGTGAATCCATATCATATTCCCTTTCTCCATCATGGACCTAAGTCGAACTGAGCAGTCCAAAAGGACTCTGGGGTCATATGCTAACCCCATTACAGCTGCATATGGGAGTAGCATCTGTATACCTCCCATTAAAGGAAGCAGCTTTGAGCTAAACCCTAAACTCATTATCATGGTGCAGCCAAATTGCTAGTATTTCGGTCTTCCACAGGAAGAACCTACTGAGTTTCTGGCACAGTTCTTACAAATTACTGACACATTACGTGATAAAGAGGTGGATCAGGATGTCTACAGATTATTACTGTTTCCATTTGCTGTAAAAGATCAAGCTAAGAGGTGGTTGAACAACCAACCCACAGCAAGCATAAAAACATGGAGACAGTTATCAAACAAATTCCTGAATCAATTTTACCCTCCAAAAAGGATGACACAGCTAAGGCTGGACATCCAAAGGCTTTAAACAAGAGGATAATGAATCCTTTTATGATGATTGGGAGAGGTATAGAGGTATGCTAAGAAAATGCCCCTTTGAAATGTTTTCAGAGTGGGTACAGTTAGACATCTTCTACTATCGGCTTACAGAAAAAGCTCAGATGTCTCTAGACCACTCAGCTGGTGGATCTATACATATGAGGAAGACGATTGAAGAGGCTCAAGAACTCATAGATACTGTTGCTAGAAATCAACATTTGTACTCTAGCAGTGAGCCCTCTACAAAAGAAGATGCTATTGATCCTAATCCTCAAGAACAGATTGTTGAGCTTAATCAGCAATTACTCCTGATGACAAAACAGTTGGCAGAATTTAAAGAGATGCTCCAAGAAACTAAAATTGCCAACAAGAACATAGAATCACAGTTGAATCAGACAAAACAGCAATTATCTAAACAGATAACAAAAGAATGCCAAGCAGTTCAAATGAGGAGTGGGAAGGCATTGAATAACACTGCTCAAAGTAGCAAAAAGCCAAGAAAGGAACAGTTGACAGAGGATAAGCAAACCACTGCCCAAAATCCCTCTGAGGATAGTAAGAGCCCAGAGAGGAATACTCCTGGCGTTCAAACGCCAGAAAGGGGGGAAAAGCTGGCATTAAACGCCCATTCCTTGCCCAGTTCTGGCGTTCAAATGCCAGAAAAGGGGGAAAAGTTGGCGTTAAACGCCCATTCCTCACCCAATCCTGGCGTTCAAACGCCAATGAGGATTCAGACACCTGAGAGTGCTGATAGTAACTCCTCTAAAAAGGCTTCTCCAACCACTTCTGTAAGGAATAAACCTGCAGCAACTAAGGTTGAAGAATATAAAGCCAAGATGCCTTATCCTCAGAAGCTCCGCCAAGCGGAATAGGATAAGCAATTTGCCCGCTTTGCAGACTATCTAAGGACTCTTGAAATAAAGATTCCGTTTGCAGAGGCACTTGAGCAAATACCTTCTTATGCTAAGTTCATGAAAGAGATCTTAAGTCATAAGAAGGATTGGAGAGAAACTGAAAAAGTATTTCTCACTGAAGAATGCAGTGCAGTCATTCTGAAAAGCTTACCAGAAAAGCTTCAAGATCCAGGAAGCTTTATGATACCATGCACATTAGAAGGTGTTTGCACCAAGACAGCCCTGTGTGACCTTGGAGGAAGTATCAATCTAGTACCTGCATCCACTATTAGAAAGCTTGGGTTGACTGAAGAAGTCAAACCAACCCGGATATGTCTCCAACTTGCTGATGGCTCCATTAAATATCCATCAGGCATAATTGAGGACATGATTGTCAAGGTTGGGCCATTTGCCTTTCCAACTGACTTTGTAGTGCCGAAAATGGAGGAGCACAAGAGTGCAACTCTCATTCTAGGAAGACCTTTCCTGGAAACTGGACGAACTCTTATTGATCTACAAAAAGGGGAAGTAACCCTGAGAGTCAATGAGGATGAGTTCAAGTTAAATGCTGTAAAAGTTATGCAGCATCCAGACACAACAGATGACTGCATGAGCGCTGACATTATTGACTCTTTGGTGGAAGAGATCAATATGACTGAAAGTCTGGAATCAGAGCTAGAGGACATCTTCAAGGATGTTCAGCCTGATCAGGAAGAACCAGAGGAAACAAAAGAATTTTTGAAAATTCCTCAGGAAGAGGATAAGCCTCCCAAACCTGAGCTCAAACCACTACCACCATCCCTGAAGTATGCATTTCTGGGAGAGGGTGACACTTTTCCAGTGATCATAAGCTCTGCTTTAAATCCACAGGAAGAGGAAGCACTGATTGAAGTGCTAAGGACACACAAGACAGCTCTTGGGTGGTCCATAAGTGATCTTAAGGGCATTAGTCCAGCAAGATGCATGCACAAGATCCTATTGGAGGATAATGCCAAACCAGTGGTTCAACCACAAAGGCGGCTAAATCCGGGCATGAAGGAGGTGGTGCAGAAAGAGGTCACTAAATTACTAGAGGCTAGGATTATTTATCCTATTTCTGATAGCCCATGGGTGAGCCCTGTCCAAGTTGTCCCCAAGAAGGGAGGCATGACAGTGGTTCATAATGAAAAAAATGAACTGGTTCCTACAAAAACAGTTACAGGGTGGCGTATGTGTATTGACTACAGAAGGCTCAATACAGCCACCAGAAATGATCATTTTCCTTTACCATTCATAGACCAAATGCTAGAAAGACTAGCTGGTCATGATTATTATTGCTTTTTGGCTAGCAATTCAGGTTACAACCAAATTGCAGTAGATCCTCAGGACCAAGAGAAAACAGCATTCACTTGCCCTTCTGGCGTGTTTGCCTACAGGAGAATGCCTTTTGGTTTGTGTAATGCTCCTGCAACCTTTCAAAGATGCATGCTATCCATCTTCTCTGATATGGTGGAGAAATTCCTGGAAGTCTTCATGGATGACTTCTCAGTGTATGGAGACTCATTCAGCTCCTGTCTTAACCACCTAGCACTTGTCCTGAAAAGTTGCCAAGAGACTAACCTGGTTTTAAACTGAAAGAAATGTCACTTTATGGTGACTGAAGGAATTGTCCTTGGGCATAAAATTTCAAGCAAGGGAATAGAGGTGGATAAGGCAAAGGTAGAGGTAATTGAAAAATTACCACCACCTGCCAATGTTAAGGCAATCAGAAGCTTTCTAGGGCATGCAGGATTCTACAGAAGGTTTATAAAGGATTTTTCGAAAATTGCAAAATCTCTGAGCAACCTGCTAGCTGCTGACACACCATTTGTGTTTGACACACAGTGTCTGCAGGCATTTGAGACCCTGAAAGCCAAGCTGATCACAGCACCAGTTATCTCTGCACCAGACTGGACATTGCCATTCGAACTAATGTGTGATGCCAGTGACCATGCCATTGGTGCAGTGTTGGGACAGAGGCATAACAAGCTTCTACACGTCATTTATTATGCCAGCCGTGTTCTAAATGATGCACAGAAGAATTACACAACCACAGAAAAAGAGTTACTTGCACTGTTCTATGCCATTGACAAGTTTAGATCATATCTAGTAGGATCAAAGGTGATTGTGTACACTGACCATGCTGCTCTTAAGTACTTACTCACAAAGCAGGATTCAAAACCCAGGCTCATAAGATGGATGTTGCTTCTGCAAGAGTTTGATATAGAAATAAGAGACAGAAAAGGGACAGAGAACCAAGTAGCTGATCATCTGTCCCGAATAGAACCAGTAGCTGGGGCGTCCCTCGCTTCTACTGAGATCTCTGAGACCTTCCCAGATGAGCAACTTTTTGCCATTTAGGAAGCTCCATGGTTTGCAGATATTGCAAACTACAAAGCTGTGAGGTTCATACCCCAAGAGTACAGCAGGGTGCAAAGAAAGAAATTAATTTTAGATGCCAAGTACTACCTATGGGATGAGCCATATCTCTTTAAGAGATGTGCAGAAGGAATGATCCGCAGATGTGTACCCAGAGAGGAAGCACAAAGGATCCTATGGCACTGCCATGGATCACAGTATGGGGGACATTTCGGAAGTGAGCGAACAGCCACTAAGGTCCTCCAATGTGGCTTCTACTGGCCTACTCTCTATAGAGATGCCCGAGAGTTTGTGCGTAACTGTGACAGTTGCCAAAGAGCTGGTAACTTGCCTCATGGATACGCCATGCCTCAACAAGGGATGTTAGAGATTGAATTGTTTGATGCATGGGGTATTGACTTCATGGGTCCGTTCCCACCATCATACTCAAACACTTACATTCTGGTGGCAGTGGACTATGTATCTAAATGGGTAGAAGCAATTGCTACACCCACTAATGATACTAAGACCGTGCTGAAATTCCTCCAGAAACACATCTTCAGCAGATTTGGTGTTCCCAGAGTCCTAATCAGTGATGGAGGCACTCATTTCTGCAACAAACAGTTGTACTCTGCTATGGTCCGATATGGAATTAGCCACAAGAAGTGGCATTACAAGAAGTTGTCATCCAGAGTCTTTGAGCCAGGACAAAAAGTTCTGCTCTTCAACTCTAGACTCAAACTGTTCCCAGGAAAACTTAAATCCCGGTGGAGGGGTCCGTATGTGATTACAGGAGTGTCACCATATGGATATGTTGAGCTTCAGGATACTGATTCTGACAAAAAGTTCATTGTTAATGGACAGAGGATCAAGCATTATCTTGAAAGCAATTTTGAGCAAGAATGCTCAAAACTGAGGCTTGAATG
The DNA here is from genome assembly GCF_003086295.3 of Arachis hypogaea. NCBI lineage: Eukaryota > Viridiplantae > Streptophyta > Magnoliopsida > Fabales > Fabaceae > Arachis > Arachis hypogaea. The sequence continues at coordinate 16,971,606 of NC_092037.1, read as the reverse complement.
ATTCTCAATGAAAGTCCAGCTAAAGACATTAAAGAAGCACTTGTTGGGAGGCAACCCAATCATTAGCAGGTTATCTATTTTGTTTAATCAAAGTTTGATACATATTCTCAAAGGGCAATCATCAAAATTAAAGGAATTCACAGAGTTACAGAAGGATTCAGTGCAAAAAGCAGAGAAAAGGAGCTTGCTGGCGAAAAAATGCCAGTAAAGGGTACTTTGGGCGTTAAACGCCAGAATGGGCACCATTCTGGGCGTTTAACGCCAGGTGTGCAGCATCCTGGGCGTTTAGCAAAACGCCCAGTGATGAAGGGGTTTCTGGCGTTTAACGCCAGCCAGGTAAACGCCCAAATTGGCCAACATTTGGGCGTTAAACGCCAGAATGGATACCATTCTTGGCGTTTAACGCCAGAAAGGTGGGAGACAGAGATTTTGCTTTCCACTTCAAATTTTTTCAAACTTTCCTGTTTTGATCCATATTTTCCTACATTAATACATTTCAAACTTTCATCATTCACCTTCAAATTTTCAAAATTAAAATCATTCTTCAAATCTCTTTCCAAATCTTCTTCAAAAAACTCAAATATCTCTCAATTTCTTCCCATATCTTCTCAAATCTCCTTCAAAATTTTCGAACTCTCTTTCCCTTCCTTATAAATATATGTTCGGCCACACTCCCCTTCCCCACCATTCGAATTTGCTCTCCTCTTCTCTCTCCTCTTTTCTTTCTTTTGCTTGAGGACAAGCAAACCTCTAAGTTTGGTGTGTTTTTCTGTGATCACTAAGTTAAGGCTCATCAAGATCATGGCCCCCAAAGGAAAACAAACCAACTCAAGAGGCAAGAAAGAGAATGCTCCAAAAGACCTTTGGAGTCAAGAGAAGTTCTTAACCAAAGAACATGCAGACCATTACCACAAAATAATGGGTCTAAGGTCAGTGATCCCGGAGGTTAAATTTGATCTGAAAGAAGATGAATATTCGGAGATCCAAGAGCAAATTCGAAACAGAGGATGGGAAGTTCTAACCAACCCTGATACAAAGGTTGGGAGAAATATGGTTCAGGAATTCTACTCAAATCTGTGGCTGACAGATAAGCAGAGAATGACTGGAACCGCTTTTCATACCTACAGAACCATGGTCAGATGGAGAATTATTTACTTCCATCTGGACAAAATAAGAGAGGTCTTCAAATTACCTCAACTACAAGATGATCCTGAATCCTTTAATAGGAGAATGGTGAGAGTAGATAAGGGGTTGGATCAAGTTCTAGAGGAAATATGCCTCCCTGGAACCAAGTGGATGACCAATTCAAAAGGTGTCCCAAACCAACTCAAGAGGGGAGATCTCAAACCAGTTGCAAGAGGCTGGTTGGACTTCAAAGGGCGTTCTATCTTGCCCACTAGTAACCGTTCTGAGGTTACTATCAAGAGAGCAGTGATGATTCATTGTATTATACTGGGAAAAGAAGTGGAGATTCATCATCTGATTGCTTGTGAGATCTACACAATTGCAAACAAGAACTCCACTGAAGCCAAACTGGCTTACCCGAGCTTAATCTTTTTGTAATGTAAAGATGCTGGGGTGAGGATGGGAGTAGATGAATTCATCCCAATTGAGCACCCAATCACCAAGAGGTCAATGGAAGGACAAATGCAAGATAACTCTATCAAAAGGAGGGCGCAGGAGTTCCTCCCTGAACTTCCTGAAATTGACTATTGGACTCGTCTAGAAGCATCTGTTGCCAAGCTGCAAGAAGCTATGGAACTAATTAAGGAAGAACAGCAGAATCAAAACTGCATGCTCTACAAATTGCTGAAGGAACAAGAGAAGCAGGGGCGTGAGCTACAGGAGTTGAAGTGCCAAAAGCTCTCCCTTGAAGGGTCAAATACCCCACAAGTTGAGGGAGCATCCACTTCTCAAAATCAAGGTTGTTGAGTCCTAACTCTGTGATAACCTCTATCATTAGGAGTCTATTTAAATTTTTGTTTTCTATTACTATTAGTCCTATCTTATATCTATTTTTGAGTCTTGTTCTTAATTCATGATTAATAAAATTTAAGGTTCATGTCTTAAAGCTATGAATGTCCTATGAATCCATCACCTCTCTTAAATTAAAAATGCCTTAATCACAAAAGAACAAGAAGTACAGGATTTCAAATTCATCTTTGAAACTAGTTGAATTAGTTGATGTGGTGACAATGCTATTTGTTTTTTGAATGAATGCTTAAACAGTGCATATGTCTTTTGAATTTGTTGTTTTAAGAATGTTAAAATTGTTGGCTCTTGAAAGAATGATGGAAAAGGAGAAATGTTATTGAGGATCTGAAAAATCATTAAATTGATTCTTGAAGCAAGAAAAAGCAGTGAATACAAAAAAAAATTATAATAAAGTTGTGATCCAAAGGCAAAAAGAGTGTGCTTAAGAACCTTGGACACCTCTAATTGGGGACTTTAGCAAAGCTGAGTCACAATCTGAAAAGGTTCACCCAAGTATGTGTTTGTGGCATATATGTATCCGGTGGTAATACTGGAAGACAGAGTGCTTTGGGCCACAGCCAAGACTCATAAAGCAGCTAGGTTCAAGAATCATCATACTTAACTAGGAGAATCAATAACACTATCTGAGTTCTGAGCTCTTATAGATGCCAATCATTCTAAACTTCAAAGAATAAAGTGAGATGCCAAAACTGTTCAGAAGCAAAAAGCTACTAGTCCCGCGCATCTAATTGGAGCTAAGTTTCTTTGATATTTTGGAGTCTATAGTATATTCTCTTCTTTTTATTCTATTTTGACTTTTAGTTGCTTGGGGACAACGAACAATTTAAGTTTGGTGTTGTGATGAGCGGATAATTTATACGCTTTTTGGCATTGTTTTTAGTATATTTTTAGTATATTTTAGTTAGTTTTTATTACATTTTTATTAGTTTTTAGTTAAAATTCACTTTTCTGGGCTTTACTATGAGTTTGTGTGTTTTTCTATGATTTCAGGTATTTTCTGGCTGAAATTGAGGGACCTGAGCAAAAATCTGATTCAGAGGCTGAAAAGGACTGCAGATGCTGTTGGATTCTGACCTCCCTGCACTCGAAGTGGATTTTCTGGAGCTATAGATACCCAATTGGCGCGCGCTCAATTGCGTTGGAAAGTAGACATCCTGGGCTTTCCAGAAATGTATAATAGTCCATAGTTTTCCCGAGATTTGATGGCTCAAACCGGCGTTGCAAATCAGCTTCAGAATTCCCGGCGTTTAACGCCGGAACTGGCACAAAAATTGGAGTTAAACGCCCAAACTGGCATAAAAGCTGGCGTTTAACTCCAGAAAAAGTCTCTACACATGAAAGCTTCAATGCTCAGCCCAAGCACACACCAAGTGGACCCCGGAAGTGGATTTTTACGTCATTTACTCATTTCTGTATACTCTAGGTTACTAGTTCACTATTAATAGGATCTTCTGACATTGTATCTTTACCTTATGATACTTTACACGTTTCTCATTGTATCTTCTACAGCATGAGTCTCTAAACCCCATGGTTGGGGGTGACGAGCTCTGCTGTGTCTTGATGGATTAATGCAATTACTACTATTTTTCATTCAATCATGCTTGCTTCCATTCTAAGATATCACGTGTTCCTAAACCTGATGAATGTGATGACCCGTGACACTCATCATCATTCTCAACTATGAACATGTGTCTGACAACCACCTTCGTTCTACCTTAGATTGAGTAGATATTTCTTGGATTCCTTACTCAGAATCTTCGTGGTATAAGCTAGAATTGATGGCGGCATTCAAGAGAATCCGGAAGGTCTAAACCTTGTCTGTGGTATTCTGAGTAGGATTCAAGGATTGAATGACTGTGACGAGCTTCAAACTCCTGAGGGCTGGGCATTAGTGACAGACGCAAAAGAATCACTGGATTCTATTCCAACCCGTTTGAGAACCGACAGATGATTAGCCGTGCTGTGACAGAGCGCGTTGAACATTTTCACTGAGAGGATGGGAGGTAGCCATTGACAACCGTGAAACCCTACATACAGCTTGCCATGGAAGGAGCCTTGCGTGCTTGAAGAAGAAGACAGTAGGAAAGCAGAGGTTCAGAAGATAGAGCATCTCCAAAACCTCAACCTGTTCCCCATTACTGCAAAACAAGTACTTATTTCATGTTCTTTTGTTTTTTTTTTTTTACAATCAACCCTGATAATTATTAATATCCTGACTAAGAGTTACAAGATAACCATAGCTTGCTTCAAGCCGACAATCTCCGTGGGATCGACCCTTACTCACGTAAGGTATTACTTGGACGACCCAGTGCACTTGCTGGTTAGTTGTGCGGGATTGCAAAAGTGTGATTGCAATTTCGTGCACCAGTCTCCATATACTAAGAAGTCATCCATGAAGACTTCCAGGAATTTCTCCACCATATCAGAGAAGATGGATAGCATGCATCTCTGAAAAGTTGCAGGAGCATTACACAGACCAAAAGGCATTCTCCTGTAGGCAAACACGCCAGAAGGATAAGTGAATGCTGTTTTCTCTTGGTCTTGAGGATCTACTGCAATTTGGTTGTAACCTGAATAACCATCCAAAAAGTAGTAATAATCATGACCAGCTAGTCTTTCTAGCATTTGGTCTATGAATGGTAAAGGAAAATGATCCTTTTTGGTGGCTGTATTGAGCCTTCTGTAGTCAATACACATACGCCACCCTGTAACTATTCTTGTAGGAACCAGTTCATTTTTTTCATTATGAACTACTGTCATGCCTCCCTTCTTGGGGACAACTTGGACAGGGCTCACCCAGGGGCTATCAGAAATGGGATAAATAATTCCAGCCTCTAGTAATTTAGTGACCTCTTTCTGCACCACCTCCTTCATGGCTGGATTTAGCCGCCTTTGTGGTTGAACCACTGGTTTGGCATTATCCTCCAATAGGATCTTGTGCATGCATCTTGCTGGGCTAATGCCCTTAAGATCACTTATGGACCACCCAAGAGCTGTCTTGTGTGTCCTTAGCACTTGAATCAGTGCTTTCTCTTCCTGTGGATTTAAAGCAGAGCTTATGATCATTGGAAAAGTGTCACCCTCTCCCAGAAATGCATACTTTAGGGATGGTGGTAGTGGTTTGAGCTCAGGTTTGGGAGGCTTATCCTCTTCCTGAGGAATTTTCAAAAATTCTTTTGTTTCCTCTGGTTCTTCCTGATCAGGCTGAACATCCTTGAAGATGTCCTCTAGCTCTGATTCTAGACTTTCAGTCATATTGATCTCTTCCACCAAAGAGTCAATAATGTCAGTGCTCATGTAGTCATTTGGTGTGTCTGGATGCTGCATAGCTTTTACAGCATTCAACTTGAACTCATCCTCATTGACTCTCAGGGTTACTTCCCCTTTTTGTACATCAATAAGAGTTCGTCCAGTTGCTAGGAAAGGTCTTCCTAGAATGAGAGTTGCACTCTTGTGCTCCTCCATTTCCAGCACTACAAAGTCAGTTGAAAAGGCGAATGACCCAACCTTGACAATCATGTCCTCAATTATGCCTGATGGATATTTAATGGAGCCATCAGCAAGTTGGAGACATATCCGGGTTGGTTTGACTTCTTCAGTCAACCCAAGCTTTCTGATAGTGGATGCAGGTATTAGATTGATACTTGCTCCAAGGTCACACAGGGCTGTCTTGGTGCAAGCACCTTCTAATGTGCATGGTATCATCAAGCTTCCTGGATCTTGAAGCTTTTCTAGCAAGCTTTTCAGAATGACTGCACTGCATTCTTCAGTGAGAAACACTTTTTCAGTTTCTCTCCAATCCTTCTTATGACTTAATATCTCTTTCATGAACTTAGCATAAGAAGGTATTTGCTCAAGTGCCTCTGCAAACGGAATCTTTATTTCAAGAGTCCTTAGATAGTCTGCAAAGCGGGCAAATTGCTTATCCTGTTCCGCTTGGCGGAGTTTCTGAGGATAAGGCATCTTGGCTTTATATTCTTCAACCTTAGTTGCTGCAGGTTTATTCCTTACAGAGGTGGTTGGAGAAGCCTTTTTAGAGGGGTTACTATCAGCACTCTCAGGTGTCTGATTCCCCATTGGCATTTGAACGCCAGGATTGGGTGAAGAATGGGCGTTTAACGCCAACTTTTCCCCCTTTTCTGGCATTTGAACGCCAGAACTGGGCAGGGAATGGGCGTTTAACGCCAGCTTTTCCCCCCCCCCCCCCCCCTTTCTGGTGTTTGAACGCCAAGAGTATTCCTCTCTGGGCTCTTACTGTCCTCAGAGGGATTTTGGACAGTGGTTTGGTTATCCTCTGTCAATTGTTCCTTTATTGGCTTTTTGCTACTTTGAGCAGTGTTATTCAATGTCTTCCCACTCCTCAGTTGAACTGCTTGCCAGTCTTCTGTTATCTGTTTAGATAACTACTGTTTTGCCTGATTCAACTGTGATTCTATGTTCTTGTTATCAATTTTAGTTTCTTGTTGTATCTCTTTAAATTCTGCTAACTGTTTTGTCATCAGGTGTAATTGCTAATTAAGCTCAACCATCTGTTCTTGAGGATTAGGATCAGTGGCTACTGCCATAACTTCTTCTTTTGTAGAGGACTCATTGCTAGAGTACAAATGTTGATTTCTAGCAACAGTATCTATAAGCTCTTGAGCCTCTTCAATCGTCTTTCTCATATGTATAGATCCACCAGCTGAGTGGTCTAGAGACATCTGAGCTTTTTCTGTAAGCCCATAGTAGAAGATGTCTAACTGTACCCATTCTGAAAACATTTCAGAGGGGCATTTTCTTAGCATACCGCTATACCTCTCCCAGACATTATAAAGGGATTCATTATCCTCTTGTTTAAAGCCTTGGATGTCCAGCCTTAGCTGTGTCATCCTTTTTGGAGGGTAAAATTGATTCAGGAATTTGTCTGATAACTGTCTCCATGTTTTTATGCTTGCTGTGGGTTGGTTATTCAACCACCTTTTAGCTTGATCTTTTACAGCAAATGGAAATAGTAATAATCTGTAGACATCTTGATCTACCTCTTTATCATGTACTGTGTCAGCAATTTGTAAGAATTGTGCCAGAAACTCAGTAGGTTCTTCCTGTGGAAGATCGGAATACTGACAATTTTGCTGCACCATGATAATGAGTTGAGGATTTAGCTCAAAGCTGCTTACTTTAATGGGGGGTATACAGATGCTACTCCCATATGCAGCTGTAATGGGGTTAGCATATGACCCCAGAGTCCTTCTGGACTGCTCAATTTCACTTAGGTCCATGATGGAGAAAGGGAATATGATATGAATTCACAAGTAAAGTAATTAATTTTTTTTTTAAAGGTGACCGAAAAATTTTAAAATAAAATAAAATAAAATATTGAAAACTAAAAAAAATAAGATCAAAACAGATTGAAAACTAAATCAATTAGTTAATTAAAAAAAGATTTTGGAATTAGCAATTGAAAAGATATGATTGAAAATTATTTTGAAAAAGATTCAATTTTTGAACTGAGGAAAGAGAAAAACAACAAAATGACACCAAACTTAAAATTTTTAGAAAATCAGACACAAATTTTTGAAAACTTAAAGGAAAACACAAAGAAGACACCAAACTTAGAATATGAAACTAAACTCAAATAAAAGACTCTAAACCAACAAAAATAAAACAGTCCTAATCTAAGCAACAAGATAAACCGTTAGTTATCCAAACTCGAATAATCCCCGACAACGGCGCCAAAAACTTGGTGCAGGAAATTGCAATCACACTTTTTCAATTCCGCACAACTAACCAACAAGTGCACTGGGTCGTCCAAGTAATACCTTACGTGAGTAAGGGTCGATCCCACGGAGATTGTCGGCTTGAAGCAAGCTATGGTTATCTTGTAACTCTTAGTCAGGATATCAATAATTATCAGGGTTGATTGTAAAAAGTAAAAGAACAAGAAATAAATACTTGTTTTGCAGTAATGGAGAACAGGTTGAGGTTTTGGAGATGCTCTATCTTCTGAATCTCTGCTTTCCTACTGTCTTCTTCTTCATGAACGCAAGACTCCTTCCATGGCAAGCTGTATGTAGGGTTTCACTGTTGTCAATGACTACCTCCCATCCTCTCAGTGAAAATGTTCAACGCGCTCTGTCACAACACGGCTAATCATTTGTCGGTTCTCAATCAGGTTGGAATAGAATCCAATGATTCTTTTGCGTCTGTCACTAACGCCCATCCTTCAGGAGTTTGAAGCTCGTCACAGTCATTCAATCCCTGAATCCTACTCAGAATACCACAGACAAGGGTTAGACCTTCCGGATTCTCTTGAATGCCGCCATCAATTCTAGCTTATACCACAAAGATTCTGATTAAGGAATCCAAAAAATATCTACTCAATCTAAGGTAGAACGGAGGTGGTTGTCAAGCACACGTTCATAGGTGAGAATGATGATGAGTGTCACAGATCATCACATTCATCAAGTTTAGGAACAAGTGATATCTTAAAATAGAAGCAAGCGTGATTGAATGAAAAATTGTAGTAATTGCATTAATCCATCAAGACACAGCAGAGCTCCTCACCCCCAACCATGGGGTTTAGAGACTCATGCAGTAGAAGATACAATGAGAAACGTGTAAACTGTCATGAGGTAGAGATACAATATCAAAAGGTCCTATTAATAGTGAACTAGTAACCTATGGTATACAGAAATGAGTAAATGACGTAAAAATCCACTTCCGGGGTCCACTTGGTGTGTGCTTGGGCTGAGCATTGAAGCTTTCATGTGTAGAGACTTTTTCTGGAGTTAAACGCCAGCTTTTATGCCAGTTTGGGCGTTTAACTCCAATTTTTGTGCCAGTTCCGGCGTTAAACGCCGGGAATTCTGAAACTGATTTGCAACGCCGTTTTTGGCCATCAAATCTCGAGCAAAGTATAGACTATTATACATTGCTGGAAAGCCCAGGATGTCTACGTTCCAACGCAATTGAGAGCGTGTCAATTAGGCTTCTGTAGCTCCAGAAAATTCACTTCGAGTGCAGGGAGGTCAGAATCCAACAGCATCTGCAGTCCTTTTCAGCCTCTAAATCAGATTTTTGCTCAGGTCCCTCAATTTCAGCCAGAAAATACCTGAAATCACATAAAAACACACAAACTCATAGTAAAGCCCAGAAAAGTAAATTTTAACTAAAAACTAATGAAAATGTAATAAAAACTAACTAAACTATTCTAAAAACATACTAAAAACAATGCCAAAAAGCGTATAAATTATCCGCTCATCAGAATGTCATGGATAGAAGGTCAACATCTGGGTATTGCACCTTTGTTGGAGGAAACCTGGTTAGATGGAGGAGTAAAAAGCAGAGTGTTGTGGCACGAAGTAGTGCAGAAGCTGAGTTTAGAGCAGTGGCTCATGGAATATGTGAAGCACTATGGGTAGAGAAAATCCTACAAGAACTAAAGGTTCCCATTTCTCCACCAAGAAGGTTGTATTGTGACAACAAATCTGCAATTTCTATTGCCCATAATCCAGTTCTGCATGATAGAACTAAACATGTTGAAGTTGACAAGCATTTTATAAAGGAAAAGATTGAGAGAGGACATATTTGTATCCCATATGTTCCAACCACGGAACAATTGGCAGATGTTCTAACTAAAAGATTACCCAAGAAGACCTTTGATAGCATAATAAGCAAGCTGTCAATGAAGGATATCTTCAAGCCAGCTTGAGGGGGAGTGTTGACTAGATCAAATCAAAATCAAATTCCTAATTTATTTCATGAATCTTTCCTGTAAATAGAATTAATTATAATATCCTTTCCAGTTTTAGTTTAGCTTATTTTTAGGAATTTTATGATTAAAAATCTTTCTTTATTTTAGACTAGTATTTTTCCCATTTTCTAGTTATTTCTATTTCTGTAATTCCTCTATAAAGAAATGATTTCCTGTACATTTGAATATACATAATATTCAGACACTTCAAGCGGGTGCTACTGTATTATGCCTTTGTCAGGTCCATACTATTGCCTATGAAACATATAATATATAGGATTCTCACAAGATTAGAAGATTATAAAAATTATATTAAGATGGATGCTGTATAACTAGTAGCTTAGTGTTTTCAAAATTATAAAAAAAAAAGAAAAAAAAAACTTAATGTTTTCAGATGTGCAGACAAGGAGGAAAAATCTTAAAAATGTGGTACCAAAATATTCCTAATTTTATATAATGTTTGTCGCTGACACGGGAGACAACACCACTTGCAAGAAAGAATGAAAAGTTAGAGCAAAGCCAGTTAAGCACTCCACTGCTATGAATTTTCTAGGTTCTACCGATGCTGTGTCTTATTACTAAAGAATCAGTGACCCCATCAGAAGAAGAATAACTGTTAGTTACTTAACAATTTAGCATGCATATACCACTTTAATTTCTTTGGAAAGTACTCTTGGTTTTAAAATTCTATATAGTTTCAAGATATAATGTATTTCTCTAAATTTTGTTCGTACAACTCTTAAAAACTTAACTTGCAATTCTATAGCTCTAGGTCTTCTATTTTTCAATTTTTTAATCGAACCAGTAGTAACTGTAAGAGAATGGCTCAAATCTATTAAAACAGTACTTTAGAAAACAGAAAATATCTCATGATCCTATAGCCATTACATATTCTCTTCAAAATTTTACATTATGGAGCACTATATAGCTTTAAAATTTTACATTCTTATTGAACAATTTATTATTACAATATTAAATCCATTATACGCTAGATAACTAGTTGTAAACTTGTAATAGTTCAAATACATAACTCTTAACATAATACTGAGTAACTGATTTGTAATATAGCATAACTACTTCGATTTGATGTATCTGAGAGAGACTAGTATGGTAGGACTATTGAACCTGGCCCCATAACATAACACGGTAGTTGGAAGTTGAAACTTTCCACAAGATGCATTTATGCTGCATGCATCAAATAAAGTAGAATCAAGGACTAAACTTGAAGTCAATGTCGTCTAGGGTGAAGCTGAATTATTGGAAGGCGCAGCTCCTCATCACATCAAAGCCTGCAAGCATTGCAATTTTTCACTCTTCTCCTTCATATCTAAATTTCTGATCACTTGTTGAGATCATATCATGACTGCTGCACTTGATGGAGCTTTACTTTCTGGCTTCATTAACGTTCTCTTTGAAAGGTTCCTTACAGTAGATGCTGTAAACTTGGTCTTGGGCAAGAAGCTTGGCCCGGACTTAGTTAAAAGGCTGAAGATTGCTCTGTTGGGTGCTGAAGCTCTTGTTGCCGATGCTGAGTTGAAGCAGTTTGGTAATCCATCTGTGAGGAAGTGGCTTGATAGTCTCAGGGATGTTGTTTACTGTGCTGAGGACATGCTGGACGCTGACGTCACTAAAGCCACCACTCAAAAGCAGGTAGATTCTTTCCTCAACCCGATTAACTTCATCATCAACCGAGATAGGGAGTTGGTAGATAAGATGCAAATGGTGGTTAGAACAATAGAGGATCTTGTAAACCAAAAAGATCCCCTTGGTCTTGAAAAGATTCCTGCTGGTAGCTCATCATGGAGGACTCCATCCACTTCTCTTGTGAGAGGGAATGTGTATGGAAGGGAGGATGACAAGAAGGCCTTAATCAAGATGCTGAATGACAACAACGAGCATCACCTGTCTGTGATCGCTATTGTTGGCATAGGTGGGGTTGGTAAAACAACTTTGGCCCAATGGCTATACAACAATGAGGAGGAGTTCATGAAGGGATTTGATCTGAAAGCATGGGTTTGTGTTTCAGAAAATTTTGATATCATTGAGACTACAAGGAATGTCATAAAGCAGATCCATGGTGGTACTTGTAGTCTCGATGATTTCAATTCACTTCAAAATGCTTTGAAGGAAGAATTGTCCAATAAGAAGTTCTTTCTTATTCTCGATGATGTTTGGAGTTATGATGGTGACAAATGGAGTAATTTTATGACCCCTTTCCAATATGGGAAGAAAGAAAGTATTGTTCTCCTAACTACTCGTGGGAAAAACGTTGCTTTAGCAGTTCAAAACTGTCGCCCTTATTTTCTCAAAGGGTTGTCAGAAGACTATTGTTGGTCAGTGTTTGCTGACAATGCATCTTTTCCAGAATCAAATGGGAGAGCAGCACTTGAGGAAATAGGAAGAAAGATTGTCAAGAAGTGTGATGGCTTGCCATTAGCTGCAGAAACACTTGGTCGCTTGTTACGTACAAAGCATGATGTCGAGGAATGGAACAAGATACTAATGAGTCATATTTGGGGATTTCTGTGGAGAAGAGTAAGATTATCCCAGCATTACTGATAAGTTACTTCTATCTTCCTTCACATTTAAAGCGTTGTTTTGTCTATTGTGCTTTAAATCCCAAGGATTATAAATTTGAGAAAGAGGAATTAATCCTTTTATGGAAGATAGAAGAATTTTTACCACCACCAAAGAGAGGAGAAAGTTTAGAAGAAGTTGGTTCTGAGTGTTTTGATGAACTAACTTCCAGATTATTTTTCACGAAGATTAAAGACTCTGATGATTATTTTGTGATCCACAATCTCTTGGATGACTTAGCAGTATTCCTTGCTGGAGATTTCTATTGCAACCTAGAAGAACTTGGTAAAGAGGAGTATATAAGGATTCAACCTCAACATTTTTGTGCGAATTTACGTTATTGTAGCTCAAAACTTCATAATTTGATTTCTAAAGTAGAATCTTTGAAAACATTATTATTGTTTGGCGATTTCTCATCCAACTAAACATTTCTTGGTGTCGAAAGCTGGAGAATATGGAAGGAGAAAAGCTGCCTCCCTCTCTCTTGCTACTTCAAATTGATCATTGTGGTTTGCTGGGAAAACACTGCAAGAACAAGCATCAACTAATCTGGCCCAAAATTTCCCACATCCCTGACATTAATGTCTTCTAAATAGGGATTTCTGAACAGGTAATTCTCTAATCTTCATGATTCACACATGCTACCACAATTAAATTCACACATGCACAAGTCATACCAAAAAATGATAGCTTGATTTGTGGAAAGAAAAGAGTTTAAAAAATGGTGTTTTTTTCTTTACCTAATCTTTATATTTATTACTTAACCAAATTCATTGTACATATCAAATTAAATACGGCTATTAAAATGGTTTTCGAGATTGAAAATGTACTTGTTTCCAATCCTTTTTTTTTTAATCAAAGAGTTACCTATCGTACTAGAAGATTCAAAGTAAAAGGAATCAGCATGAGGTGTATAAACTTTCAAAATAAAAAGATCAAATTATTGCTGTATAATCTTTTCAACTGCTTGCTGGATTTGTAACTCTTAAGTTGAATAGATGGAGAGTTATTCATATTATTATACACTCATCTAATGCCTTGTATAATTTCTTTTGAACACGCTATCAATAAACAGTTTTCCAAGGTCTCGATATAGCTAATGTCATTAGAAGGTCAAGTTGCGATGAAGCCATCAGACAACAATTTCATCTCTATCAACTTCACTTATTGGTGAGTATCTATCCTTTTTTTTTAAAATTATTATTTTTAAATAAACTAAAATATAGGCTTACCATGAATTTAGCCAATGGTCTTTATCCTGGTATGTGCAGTTTGGACATATATTAAGCTACTTAAGATTCTGTTCTGAAATGTCTATAATGAAAATCTTTTCTTTCTAACTTGTAATATGATGGCAATTAAATTATGCTTGTTGATCACTTTATTTTTCTGTCTAACTGCATTTAACTTCTTCTCTGCAATTTCATATTTTGGTGGCATTTATGTTTGTTAATTATCATTTCACTGATGATCCTAAAATCAAAACAGTGATCCAACATTACTGCAGTACTATGCATTTCAGAAAAAAAGTGTAGAAAATAAAAAGAACTAAAAGACTATAGAATGATAACTGTGTTTGGTTTTTCGTTGAAAAAATTAGTCTTGAAATGTTATTAATTTGTGTATTAGTGTGTCAGGAAAAAGCCTCTGAACTCTGCATGAGATACATTGAGGAATAAGCAGCAATACAGAAACATGGGAATACCGTTGCTGTCACTTGAGTAGAGAAGGTCAAATATTCTGAAACCGAAACAATGTCAATTGCAGAAAAGGAGAGGGAAACTTGAAAGCTAAAATGTTGTGGATAGTTAGCTGCCTGCAATGGTCAATACAATGCATATATAAAGAGGCTTGATTGAGTATGATTAAGTTGTCCCTTTCGGCACATAATCTTTATATAAATTCAAACCATATTTACTTCAGGTTGGTATAGTTACTCTATTCCTCTCTGCAATTTACTTCAGGTTGGAGAATATGGCAGCAGAAAAGCTTCCTTTCTCTCTGTTACTATTTCAAATTCAACACTATCCTTTGCCCGGCAAACGTTACAAGAAAAAGAGTCGCAGCTAAACTCTTCATGAAAGTAACATAAACTTGATGGATCTAGAGGTATTTTTGAAGCTGCTCTATCTCATATCATTTCTTACGAATACCAACTCAAATAGATTTTCCAGGGGCATCAAGGGATAGATAACTGCTATGCTGGAGGATTTGCTTTCTTTCTGGTTTCAACCATTAAAATGTGCATTAGGAAGCTTCTGTGGTAATTGCAACTTGGTGAGCATGTAAGTACATTTGTCAAACTTTTGCATTGCGGTATTATTATTTTGATGTCAATCTTTTCTCAAGATGAATTTGTCCCTTTTGGTTCTGTTTTTGAAGCTAAAAAGGAATGCAACAATGTTGAATACATCATTGTGTATTTATCAAGCAGGTTCTTATCATAGTCCTTCAACTTTGAGGTGTGATCGCTATCTGTGCTCTCTAGCCCAAAAGTTCGTAAACAACTCCATCTATTGTATCATTGATTTCACCATTTAGTTTATGTGATTATGTTCTTGGACAAGAGTTCTGCACTTATAATTAGTAGTGCTTGTAAGTTTTGAGATTTGTTTGTAGCTTTATTTGGAAAATAGTGAATATTTTTACCTTCCCGTGGGTTTTTTCCCTCTCTCATTGAGAGGTTTTTCTCACGTTAAAATTTGGTGTTCTGTTGGTCTGTCCTCTTCAATTATTTGCTGATATTGATGCTTCCATATTATGCCTTTGACAGGTTTAGTTTATTCCCACCATGAACGATCATTTTACAATGGTAAATATCTTGCCTATGAAAATTATATTGAGGTGCATTCTATATAACTAGTAGCTTAATGTTTCTCTCTCCTTTTTTTTATAAGAGAACGAAAAGAATTAAAGAAAACTAAAAGCAATTCAATTTGACTGTACTAAACTCAGGAATATTGAAAATAATGCACCAACTATTAATTATCTTAAAAGGTTTTCATAGGTGTATACAAAAACTACTTTCTTCCTTGAATAAATGGAAGAGAAGAATCATCCTCTTCCAAAAGGAAATTCAGTTCATTAGAAAAAAATTTTTCAAAAAACTTTTTCAAAAAAAAATGTATGAAAAAAAAATATTGGTTCCCCCTTTCCCCCTAAATTATGGTAGCGGGGAATAACAATATTAGAAAATTGCTAAAAATATACAAGTTGTATGATAGAATTACTCTACTTAGCATGTTAAAAAGTTATTATTATAAGTTGATAAAAATAATTGAAAACAATCAATATCACTTGATAATTCTCAAATGAGATATATTTTTAGATGTAATAATATGAGAAAAATATTTATTCTTAGATGCAGGAGCAACCTTATTTTAGAGATGCAAGGCAATTAATGTCAATCACCAGAGTGAAAAGCTGTATAAGACTAAAGAGAGTGGTTTAGACATTAAATCATAACAAACTAACTAAAGTTGAATACGGCAGCAAGAGACAAAGAAAAAGGATGTGCCAAAAAGACATTCATGATCAAGCTACCAATTAGTGCCGATTGTCTAGCTTATAAGGACAAATTGGCAAATTCTGGAGTGGCAAGTTTTGCATTGATTGTGGATCCTAATTCTCTAAATGATCAAATAACGATACACTTTCTTACTTAAATTGCTTGTTCCACCGTTTGAGCAATCATAGCCAAAATGACAAAAAAGTTACAGCTACATTTAATATTTGATTAGCCAGCCAGCAAGAGCAATTCCCACAAGCATCCAACTATGAATTAGGCAATGATGATGATGATGCAATGATATTTCTTCTATCAAGATAGCTGGATGGTAGGCCTAGCATTAATGATAGTGTATAATATTCATTTTTCTTGTTCTTCATGTGTATTTATTTACCACTCTTTCTGTATAAGTTGACTCACATTCGATATTCGATCCAGGTTACATAGCAATAGAATGATGAGTACATAATAAATACATAAAGAATAAAATAAAGAAAAAAAAAACAAATCACACAAACTTTACTCTGGTCTAGTGCTCATAACAATTACGCTCACAAAATGACAAGCACTTAATTTATGATGGGGCCATAAGTTATGATGTACCAGAATGAGACAAAGGTAGTTTGATACTACAGTTTGAACAACTTGAAAATATTAATACTTTTTATTCAACACTTGAGCTACTTTTGTCTTATAAAGCAGAAGGACATCAAAATTTTGATTTTTAGTAATAATGAATATGAGTATACAATGAATCCTAAATTGTGGTGGGAGAGGAAATTATGCAGCAAAAAATACACTCATTGCATGTTGTCCAGATTGAGGTAGAAATTAATATAGGCAAACTACTAAAACCAAAAATAATAAATACATAGCTACATTTACCATTTGACAACTATCATCTCAATCTAGTGGGATAGGCCAGATTTTACTACTATTATCATCTTCACTTTGATCAGTGATCTCTCCACCTAGTCGCTTTCTCTCTCTGCTAGAGTCCTTTTGCTCATGATGATGATAACTGCGATGGGATCGCGACGATTCTCCTCCGGTCCTCTGCTCCTACAAGAAAGAATGATAAAGTAGTGATAAATGAGAATCAGATTATAGTAATGCTGAATCATCTTGCTTTTTCTCTCCAGTTATGTATAATCCAGAGTTCAAGAAAGGGAAAGAACATACATCACGGAATAGGATCTCGTTGGCCTCAAGCATGTGGATTATGTGTCCGATTTTAGGTCTCTTTGTGGCATCAGGATCAACACATTTAAGAGCAACCAACAGAGCAAGCTTAAGAGCCTTTGAAGACGGCTTTTCAGGAAGGTTCGGATCAATGAGTTCCTCTGATTTTCTATTGCCAACCATAGTTTTCAACCACTCAATTAAATTAACCTGCAAATATACCAAATTATAGTTAGGAAAACAGAAAAAGAGAGAAAATAATCAGCATAGAACAGTGTAAGAAGATTAAGACCAAAACTGTATGCTATTATTGGTTATAGCCTCTAACCTCTCCTTGGGGTTTACTATAATCAACGGGACTTCTTCCGGTAATTATTTCCATAATAAGTATCCCAAAGCTATAAACATCACTCTTCTCAGTCAGCATTCCAGTGCATGCATACTCCGGTGCAACATAACTACAGAACAAGAAAAGAGAGAACATGAACTTTGAAGCCTAAAATATTTGAGTATAGAAAGTGAAACTAACTGATAAGAAAGGGAAACTGTTTGGTTAACTCATACTAACCCAAATGTCCCCATCACTCGGGTTGTGACATAGCTATGATCAGAAAAGAGAAGCTTAGCGAGCCCAAAGTCAGAAACCTTTGGGTTCTATTGGCGATCAAGGAGTATATTGCTTGATTTCACGTCTCGGTGGACAACTTTTGGTTCGAGCCCCTCATGAAGATAAGCCAATCTGAAAAACACACATTACTGTCAACAAAACATTTCATGCAACAACATGCGAAGCACTTCAAGCATATTAAGATCATGATCCCTACCCCTTCGCCGTTCCCAAGATGATGTTCATCCGGATATCCCAAGTCAGAGGGCTTGCAGAATCAACATCCCCATGCAGCCACTGGTCCAGATTCCCATTGTCAACATATTCATACACAAGCATCCTGAGAAACATATCAATACTTAAAATCTTACTAGTCTTGAACTTTTTAGCTTTAATTTTTCCAAATGAAATGTCAAGAGTTAATACCTGTACGCGCCCTCGACACAGTATCCAAGCAATCTAACAAGATTCTTGTGCCGCACACGACCAATAGCTTCTACTTCTACCCTAAATTCTCTCTCAGCTTGTCCCCTAAAATAAGTCAAACATTAGGTGCTTACTTATATACAAGACTAAGACAAGAGAACCTTCATTATATTGTATAGAGTAAACAATCAAGAAAAAAAAATCCACAATATGACACTGCAAAACTTTTGAGAAGCAACAACAACAAAGAAACACAGTTGTGAACTTGTGATTCTTTTCTTCACATCAGTGGTAAATCATGCTACCTTGAAATCAAATTATTAAGAAAATAAGTCCAAAAGAAGAAAAAGAAACATTGTATTCCATGTTCCTTCTTCTTGATTCAAAATATCGAAGGCCTATAATGTCTTCACCATCTGCAACCAAATTGAAAAATCCGAAGACACTAAGTACACAAATTTACTACGGCCAACCATGAAACATACAAGTGTATTGATGATTACGAAACAGAATACACCAACCAAGTGAGTGAACCAGGATGGAGCAACTGCCAAAATTTGTTGCAGAATAAACTATACTAGAATCATTTGACCAATCCTCAGGTTAACTGATTCAAATTTCAACATCTTTATTAGACTCTAACCAAATTAGTTGAAAAAACACAAACTTTCACCATCAATTAAAGTAAGCAAGAACACAACACAACATAACATAAAAAAGTCAATTTTGATGCACAGTTTTGTGTCTGCATCCAATTAATTATGTATTATCAAGTCATCAAAAATAACTACAAACATAATTGGACGAATGTGTAAACAGTTTTATCGTTTTCAGTACATCATAATTAAATTCTTATACTAATGAACAACATATATGAATTGAATTTGTGATGATCAAATGCAAAAATTAGCAGAGAGAGAGAGAGAGAGAGAGAGAGAATACTTGTTATTCAAGAGATTCTTAACAGCAACATTGGTACCATCAGAGAGAACACCACGGTACACGATTCCATAGCCACCTTCACCGATCACATTCTCCTCACACATTCCTCCAGTCGCATCCTCCATTTCCCTCAGCGTAAACCACTTCCCCCAACCAAGATGCGAAACCTCTGGTCCCGCCGATACGCTTCCACTCCCAAACGACGACGTCGTTTCGCACACGCTTCCTCCTCCTCCTCCTCCTCCTCCGCCGCCGCCGCCGCCGCCTTTGCTTTCTCCGCTTGAGAACGCCACAGCAGACACCACCCTGCGGTGCTGCTCCGCCGCCGCAGCTTTTCCGATGTCGAGGTGGAGTTCATGCGGTTGAGGATTGGGAGGAGTGGAAATGATTTCCTGGATTTCCTTGGAGACGAGAGGAGTGAGAGGCTTGTGGTTGCGGCGGTGGCGGCGGTTACGGCGGGAGGTGAAGCAGAGAGAGAGGAGGAAGAGGGAGAAGACGATGAGAGCGCCGACGAGGATTCCGATGAGGACCCATAGACGGAGGCCGAAGATGGAAGTGCGCTTTGAGAGCTGTGTTTCTACGAATGCTGCGTCGTAGACTGACATTGTTACAAGTTAGAAGTGAGAAGTGAGAAGTGATGCGTGTGTGTCTCTCAGAGAGAGAGAGAGAGAAAGAGAGAATCAGAATCTGAGTGAGTTCAAGTGAGAGAGACGGAGAGAGTGTGCATTGTGCAATAGCAATATTTCAAAAGAAAAACTTTCAAATAAATTATAAAAAATATAAAATACGATTATCATCAACTAATGTAAATTTGAAATTTTTTTTATTTTTTTTATTAGAGAGAGACTCGAATTTGCGACTTATAAAGAATATGGAGAGATTATAATTATTTTTTAAGGTGTTTGCTACGGTACGATGATAATTTCATACGTACCGATACGATTAAAATATGGACAAATAACAATAAGACATGTGAAATTTATTTTTCACGTCAGCATTTAATTTTTTCTTTTTTAAATATATAGTATATCACCACTTTTACTAAAATACTTTTTTAATTAAATAAAAATAGAAAATATTTATTTATTTAATTTTATAAAAAAACTTAAACATCTTTTCTTTATTTGATTAGACAAAAATACTCTTTTAAATTAATCAAATTTTAAAATTTATTAATCCTAATTTTATAATTTTAAATAATTAAAAAACTAAAATAAAAACATATTAAAAAAATAAAAAATCAAAATTGTTCTTCACATGGCGTGTGAAGATTTCAGTCTTCTTCATTTTCTTGAATCCTTTTCCTATCCTCTCTCTCTCCTGCTCGATCTCTCTCATCTGTCTCACTGTGCGTCGCACGCAAGACGCCATCGTTTTGCTGGATGCCCTAGCCAATTACCCAACCCAGCAACCTTAGCTCCATACAACGGCTAAACGCGAACCCATCCCTCCCATCGCCCTCGAGCTCCTCCTTCCTCTCTCTGTCATCGATCTCACTCCCTCACCTCCGTCCATCTCCCGCCGCCATCGCCGAAACGAGCTTCGAAGCCACCGTCATTATCGTGCAGCTTTGTTCCACCATCGTGCAGTTACTGTTTCAGCTTTGAAAGCACCGGCGCGCACCTCGGTTCCATCGTCGCCGACACTATCTCTGTTCCACCAGTCATCCCTTCGGTCGTGTCCTTGTCCCCCTCTTGCTCAGGATCTGCTCTGCTCTGTTCTAGGACTTCTAGCTTCTAGGTATTTTTTTATAACAATTATTGAATAATTGTTGTTAGTTAATTTGTGAACTTGTTATAGGTTGAATAATTGTTGAATAAGTGTTAATTAATCTGTGAATCTTACTGTTTTTACTGTGAATTACTCCATTGTTAATGATTCTGATAATTCATAGAAGAAGGCTGTGTTTGATGAGGATGAGGAAGATAAATACAAGGAAAGGAATCCGGGAAATAGTTTGAAGAGAAAAGAAAGTGGCGGTGGAGAAAAGTCAACCTTGGAAGAATTGATAAGGGAAGAGGAGAAGAAAAAGGAGAAAATCAACAGGAAGGACTATTGGTTGCGTGAGGGAATCATTGTTAAGGTTATGAGCAAGGCCTTCGCAGAGAAGTGGTACTACAAGCAAAAGGGTGTGGTGAGAAAGGTGATTGACAAATATGTTGGGGAAACTGAGATGCTTGAAAGCAAGCATGTGCTAAGAGTCGATCAGGAAGAGCTTGAAACTGTGATTCCACAAGTTGGGGGCCGTGTAAAAATTGTCAATGGTGCATATCGTGGATCAACTGCGAAACTTTTGGGAGTGGATACGGATCATTTTTGTGCAAAGGTGCAGATAGAGAAAGGTGCCTATGATTTCAGGGTACTCAAAGCTGTGGAATATGAAGACATTTATAAAATAGCACAATGAGTTTGAATATGGGAACGTGCTGGATGCTGGATGCTGCGAATTTCATCATCGATGGTCATTATCCAGTGAGAGAGCTATGAGAACGTGCTAGGAACTGCTGGACTAAAATCTTAGCACATGATAGCAGGTCTGTTCTTGTGGTTGCTCACAATGCCGTTAATCAGGCTCTTGTTGCTACAGCAATTGGTACTTGTTTTTCTCCTTCTAAGAAAATTCTGATGATGGAAAAAAAGAATCTTATCAACTGGAACATTATTCTCACCTTTTCTCTTTTGTTCCAAACAATTAGGTTTAGGGGTGGAGTATTTTAGATGTTTACTTCAGAGCAATTGTGGTGTAAGTGTGCTGGATTTCATTCCCAGGCCTGAGGGCGGATCTCCGGACATTTGCCTCGATCGCTTAAATCAGGTATGTCCGAGTCTTGACTGGCTTTGGTTGTGGTTGTGGTTTTGGGTTGTGACAAAGCTTTAAATTAGAGAAAATGTGAATTTCTTCCCATTTGAGATTGTATTTAGGATTGTTATCAAACTATTTTATTAATGCAGACCCCTGGTTCACCAGTGGCTGGTGGAAAATCTGGAGGAAGAGATACAAATAAGCGGATCATACTTGTTTGTAATGGATCTACGCAGGGAAATACGGAGGTATGAACCATAGGCTAAAATTTATCTTGATAGAGGTAGCTGGTCAAATGTTATCAGTGAATATCCCAAAACTTTGATTTTTGTATTTGTTCCAATTTCTATGAAAGCTGCAGGTGATATGCAGAAGAATAAACTTTAAAACTTTGCAATAAACTTTATTTTAAGTACGTTTTTCATGTCAAGTTTTGTAACAAACTAGCTTATTTTGAGCAGAATGGTTTTCCTTTTGCTGGTGATCATCCAATGAACATGCTTGGTGTTATACAGGTACTATATTTAATCATCAGAACTAGGTGTTAAAAAGTTATTTGTTTGATCTTTCAAAAATGTAACAGTCCCAGAAATCTGCAGAGCTACTTCTTGATTTGAAGGTGAGTTCCATAATTAGCAGTCCTAACAAGGGTTGTTTTGAGACTGCCATGACCATCTCCAAGGTATACTATGGTTATTTCCTGTTTGATCAACCATATGCCTTTTTCCTGTTTAAATTGATTTATTGAAAGTATATATATCTACTTAGGAACCGACTTTAGTTATAATATGTATATTGCATTGCATTCCTGAACTAGTCGATCTCGATTTCATTTATTAATTCGTTTGATACAACTTTAGGTACAAGAAGCTGCAGATTGCTTGGGTGCTGACTGTGTGCCACGCTATGTTGAATTGAAGCAAATCGGTAGCCTAGATGTTAAAATAATCTTTTAGCAATCCAAAATGGTAAGCAATATAAACCTCACCAAAATACCAAGTGTTTGAACTAGCAAAGTATTTTACCAAATGTATGGTACTGATGGTTGCTTATAATCTTGATGTACATAATTAGTAACTATGCTTCATTATTGCAGGATCTATCCAACTTCCCCCCAATTCAGCCTGGATGGTTAAATAGGATTGATGATGGGTTGAGAACAACATTATGGGATCAATCTGAAAAGGCATGGCAATCCTTGTTGGATGAAATATCCAATGAATCGAGCAAAGGAGTCTTGGTCGCGGTTGCTCATCCAGCAATCCACATAGCACTAATGGGGCACTGCCTTAACATGACCAAGGAATGGTTAGGATCATTTCATCTTGACGAAGGGAGTGTTAGTGTCCTTGACTTTCCTGATGGCCCTAAAGGAAGAGGTGTCATAAGGTGCATAAATTATACTGCACATTTGGGGAGATGGTCCATCCCTTTTACAAGATCAACAGAGGATGGTGAAGAGTTTTAACTGTATAATATTGCAAATGCATCATTCCATTTATCAAGCTGAAGTGACCCCATGTCCCCAGCATCCAAATTTTCAAGCATTATCATGATGGTTAAATATTCAAAATAATGTAAAGACTCTTCATCATCTCTGAATAGGAAATAATATTTAAGCGTTTGGATGATTTTATATGTAATTAAAGAAGTAGATATATGAGATATGTGATTGATAAAATAAAAAATATTTAGTGATTTTATATGTAATTATTTTTAATAATGTGATAGATTTAAGTTTTAATTATTTTTTCCATTGATATCTTTACTTAATCAATTTTATATCATACACTCAAGTCTTTATACGTTTTATATCATCCAGCTGCTATCATTTTCCTTTGAAATTTCATGGTGCTTAAACTTGATTCTTTAGTGTTAGGATCACATTGGTATATGAGTTGATTACCATTAGTAAAAGTTAGCTAGGAGTACTTGGTTACAATGGTCTAGTCATTTGATTAGTATAAATAAAAGTGATAGGATACAGAGAAGGGTTTCAAATTCTCTGAGTAATTGTGATTGTTTTGAGAATTGAGATGTCTCTTTATTATTATCTCTATCATTTTAATTCATCAACAAATACAACTTTCTGCGTCCATTTCTAATGTTTATTCTGGCTGTTTATTTTTCATGCTGATTACCTCAGGCCTAATGCAAACAAGAACCAGCTCTCAGTTCCCAAACATGCCAAAAGATCGCTTTTGGAGAAAACCTGTGATCTTATCAAGAATTTTCCGGAGTACCTTGTTGTTGTAAGTGTTGCAAGAAAAACTGATGGTCGTCATTGGGCAGATTTGCTTTGAGCATTGGGATGGCTGAGAAGCGGAATTTGTGGAGAATAGGGAGAGGAAGTATCTAGGGTTTAAGGATAATGATATACCCAGTCGTACTGCACTTTTAAGGATCACACTCACATGTATTTTTGTGGACCAAATAGCGAGCTTATTATCGACAGTATTTATTTATGTACTTCAAATCGTCTAACAGTTTTTGGATGGAAGTTCAAAACACAACAATAATAAAAGGTTGAGTCCTTACATATTGGACTAAAATCCTCCCTACTTGTAAAGCTCACAAGATCACAACGCTTTCTTAATTTTCAATATATAATAAGGCACCAAAGCCATGATAATGATACATTAAAATAACATAAACAGTAATGGCAACTGAACATGCTTCAAATATACAACCAAACTTCTAGGAGGCTACCCAGTTCAATAGAATGAGACGCATGATCAAAATATGTATCTCAACTCTAGAAGCAGACAAGACCCCAAATAGCATGAAAATAACTATAACTATAACCATAACCATAACCATCATATGGCAGTTTTTTGCCTTCTCTGAAGATCCACTGATGAGCAACATACTAATTGTATCCAATATGGTCTGCTCTTGGCTTTCCTCTTTTCCCTCTTCATTTCCGTAGGATATCTTGCCAGTGAGTTCCATTCTTTTGCAGCGTTGTTTATCAGAGCTTGAGCTGAAGGCGATTCAGGACCTAGAATGGAGTTAATAGTTGTCAATCCAGAACCATTGTTTTGTGGAAGTTTACCATTCTTTCTGCTTGCCAAGCACAGAAGGGAACTCGGCACTATCTTTTTCCTTCAGATTAACAGCTCCACCAGCCACTTGAGGATCCAAGTTAACTGCATCTCTAACTGATATTGCACAGTCATCTTCATTTTCACCAACACCAGTATCTGAAGGGACTATAATTTCAACTTCTTCAACATCTGTTTTGATCTCATCCTTTCCCTTCAAACTAGTCCCCAGTTCAGATGTAAAAACGCAATCTCACACATTTTCATCAGCATATATCTTATTTTCAGGCAATACATCTGGCATCACTTCAGCTTTGTGGGGATCTGATACAGTTGACAAGCCAACATTCATTGCATCCTTAACTGCCATTTTAGACTCCCCTTCACATGTTTCACCCACAACAACATCAGAAGGGGTTATAATTTCATCTTTATCCTGATCAGACCTAATCTTGTCCTTCCCTTTCGAATTAGTATCTGGTGGACGAAATTGTGATCACTATTCTTTGATTTGCATTCATTGTAAAATTATGGAATTTAGAAATTGGCACGTGTGGACACAACTCCGTTCAACTAACCAGCAAGTGTACTGGGTCGTCCAAGTAATACCTTACGTGAGTAAGGGTCGATCCCACAGAGATTGTTGGTATGAAGCAAGCTATGGTCATCTTGTAAATCCCAGTCAGGAGGATAAAATTATGGAATTTAGAAAATCAAATATGATTAATAAAAATAAACAGAAAATAAAATGGATAGAGATACTTATGTAAATCAATAGTGGAAATTTCAGATAGGCGTATGGAGATGTTGTGCTCCTCTTGAATCTCTACTTTCTTATTACATTCATCCTATCCTTCTTACTCCTTTCCATGGCAAGCTGTATGTAGGGCATCACCGTTGTCAATGGCTACATCCCATCCTCTCAGTGAAAACGTTCCTATGCTCTGTCACAGTACGGCTAATCATCTGTCGGTTCTCAATCAGGTTGGAATAGAATCCCTTGATTCTTTTGCGCTTGTCATCATGCCCAGCCTTCAGGAGTTTGAAGCTCGTCACAGTCATTCAATCCCAGAATCCTACTCGGAATACCACAGACAAGGTTTAGACTTTCCGGATCCTCATGAATGCCGCCATCTATCTAGCTTATACTACGAAGATTCTGTTGGGGAATCTAAGAGATATGCGCCCGGCCTAAGGTAGAACGGAAGTGGTTGTCAGTCACGCGCGTTCATGGGTGAGAATGATGATGAGTGTCACGGATCATCACATTCATCAAGTTGAAGTGCAACGTATATCTTGGAATAAGAATAAAAGAGAATTGAATAGAAAGTAATAGTAATTGTATTGAAACTTGAGGTACAGCAGAGCTCCACACCCTTAATCTATGGTGTGCAGAAACTCCACTGTTGAAAATACATAAGTGAAAGGTTCAGGCATGGCCGAATGGCCAGCCCCCCTGGTCTAAGGACTAGGCGTCCAGAGATTAAACTGTCAAAAGATGTCTAATACAATAGATAAATGTTCTATTTATAATAAACTAGCTCCTAGGGTTTTACATGAGTAAGTAATTGATGCATAAATTCACTTCCGGGGCCCACTTGGTGTATGCTTGGGCTGAGCTTGATCAATCCACGAGCTGAGGCTTCTCTTGGAGTTGAACTCTGAGTTATGATGTGTTTTGGGCGTTCAACTCCGGATCATGACGTTTTTCTGGCGTTTAACTCCAGACAGCAGCATGAACTTGGCGTTCAACGCCAAGTTACGTCGTCATTCTTCGAATAAAGTATGGACTATTATAGATTGCTGGAAAGCCCTGGATGTCTACTTTCCAACGCCGTTGAGAGCGCGCCAAGTGGAGTTCTGTAGCTCCAGAAAATCCATTTTGAGTGCAGGGAGGTCAGATTCCAACAGCATCAGCAGTCCTTTTGTCAGCCTTCTTCAGAGTTTTGCTCAAATCCCTCAATTTCAGTCAGAATTTACCTGAAATCATAGAAAAACACACAAACTCATAGTAAACTCCAGAAATGTGAATTTAACATAAAAACTAATGAAAACATCCCTAAAAGTAGCTCAAACTTACTAAAAACTATATAAAAACAATGCCAAAAAGCGTATAAATTATCCGCTCATCACAACACCAAACTTAAATTGTTGCTTGTCCCCAAGCAACTGAAAATCAATTAGGATAAAAGAAGAGAATATACTATAAATTCCAGAATATCAATGAATATTAATTTAATTAGATGAGCGGGACTTGTAGCTTTTTGCTTCTGAACAGTTTTGGCATCTCACTTTTTCCTTTGAAGTTTAGAGTGATTGGCTTCTCTAGGAACTTAGAATTTCGGATAGTGTTATTGACTTTCCTAGTTAAGCATGTTGATTCTTGAACACAGCTACTTATGAGTCTTGGCCGTGGCCCTAAGCACTTTGTTTTCCAGTATTACCACCGGATACACAAATGCCACAGACACATAACTGGGTGAACCTTTTCAGATTGTGACTCAGCTTTGCTAGAGTCCCCAGTTAGTGGTGTCCAGAGCTCTTAAGCACACTCTTCTGCTTTGGATCACGACTTTAACCACTCAGTCTCAAGCTTTTCACTTGGACCTTCATGACACAAGCACATGGTTAGGGACAGCTTGATTTAGCCGCTTAGGCCTGGATTTAATTTCCTTGGGCCCTCCTATCCATTGATGCTCAAAGCCTTGGATCCTTTTTACCCTTGCCTTTTGGTTTTAAGGGCTATTGGCTTTTTCTACTGCTCCTTCTTTTTCTTTCTCAATTTTTCGCCATTTTTTTTCACAAGCTTTTGCTTTTTCACTGCTTTTTCTTGCTTCAAGAATCAATTTCATGATTTTTTTCAGATCATCAATAACATTTCTCTTTGTTCATCATTCTTTCAAGAACCAACAATTTTAACACTCATAAACAACAATATCAAAAGACATATGCACTGTTCAATCATTCATTCAGAAAACAAAAAGTATTGTCACCACATCAATATAATTAAATTAAATTCAAGGATAAATTCAAAATTTATGTACTTCTTATTCTTTTGAATTAAAACATTTTTCATTTAAGAGAGGTGAAGGATTCATGGAATTATTCATAATCTTTAAGGCATAGTTACTACATACTAATGATCATGAAGTAGATAAACATATAAAAAAAAACGAAAAGTAGAAAAAAAAATTTTAGAACAAGGAATGAGTCCACCTGAGTGAGGGTGGCGCCTTCTTGAAGATCCAATGGTGCTTTTTGAGCTCCTTTATGTCTCTTCCTTGCTTCTGTTGCATGA
This sequence comes from Arachis hypogaea, assembly GCF_003086295.3. Lineage (NCBI taxonomy): Eukaryota > Viridiplantae > Streptophyta > Magnoliopsida > Fabales > Fabaceae > Arachis > Arachis hypogaea. The sequence goes on along the minus strand of NC_092037.1, from coordinate 16,943,492 downwards.
TCCCTAGTGATTTTGGTGTTTTTATCATTATTTGCTCCCAATAGTTGTGTGGAGGATAATTTATCCCCTGAGGTATCTCAGGGATCTCTTGATTTGCAGCCACATGTTCTACCACTGAGCTATGACGGCTTATATTAGTCTTTCCATCTCCCATGACTCAGAGGTGGAATCTTTTGTCTTTTTCCTTGTTCCTGCTCATATAGGGAAGAAGAGAACAAGAAAAGAAAGTGGAATCATCTATGTCACAGTATAGAGATTCCTTTATGTTAGTAGAAGAAGAAAGGGAAGAAGAGTGAAGAAGAATGGGTAAGGATAGAGGTGGTGATTTGAGATGAAGAGAAGTGAAGAGAATTGTTAGTAAATAAATAAATTAAATAGAATAAGAGAAGAGAAGAGAAATTTCGAAAATAATTTTTGAAAAAGAGGTTAGTAATTTTCGAAAATCAAAGACAAAATATAATTAAAATTAAAATTTAAAACAAAAAGAATTTTTGAAAAAGAGAGGGAGAATTTTCGAAATTTAGAGAGGGATAGGTAGTTAGTTGGTTTTGAAAAAGATAAGAAACAAACAAAAAGTTAGTTAGTTGATTTGAAAAAGATTTGAAATCAAATTTTGAAAAAGATAAGAAGATAAGAAGTTAGATAAGATATTTTGAAATCAAATTTTGAAAAAGATAAAGTTTTTGAAAAAGATAAGATAAAAAGATAAAAAGATTTTTAAGAAAAAGATATTTTGAAAAAGATTTAATTTTTAAAATTACTTAACTAACAAGAAACTACAAGATAAGATTCTAGAACTTAAAGATTGAACCTTTGTTAACAAGAAAGTAACAAACTTCAAATTTTTGAACCAATCACATTACTTGTTAGTTAATTTTCGAAAATTAGATATAAAAGATAAGAAAAAGATTTTGAAAATATTTTGAAAAAGATTTTTGAAATTTTCGAAAATTATAAAAAATGAAAAAGATATGATTTTTGAAAAAGATTTTGAAAAGATAAGATTTTTAAAATTTAAATTTTGACTTGACTTGTAAGAAACAACTAATTTAAAAAAAATTTTGACCAAGTCAACCCAAAATTTCAAAAATTTGGAGGAAAATAAGGAAAAGATATTTTTTTGATTTTTTGAATATTTTAATTATGAGAAAGAAAAACAACAAAAATACTCAATGCATGAAATTTTTAGATCAAAACAATGAATGCATGCAAGAATGCTATGAATATCAAGATGAACACCAAGAACACTTTGAAGATCATGATGAACATCAAGAACATTATTTTGAAAAATTTTTGATGCAAAGAAAACATGCAAGACACCAAACTTAGAAATCTTTAATGCATGGAAAATATGAATGCAAAAGTGCACAAGAAAAACAAGGAAAGACACAAAATAAGAAAACATCAAGATCAAACAAGAGGACTTATCAAGAACAACTTGAAGATCATGAAGAACACTATGAATGAATGAGATTTTCGAAAAATGCAAGAAAATTTTTTAAAAGCATGCAATTGACACCAAACTTAAAAATTAACACAAGACTCAAACAAGAACACAAAATATTTTTGATTTTTATGATTTTCTAATTTTTTTGTATTTTTATTACTTTTTGTTTTCGAAAACATTTTTGGAAAAACGAAAAAGAAAGAAAAATTTTTTTTTTTGAAAAAGTTTTTGAAAAGAAAATTACCTAATCTGAGCAACAAGATGAACCGTCAGTTGTCCATACTCGAACAATCCCCGGCAATGGCGCCAAAAACTTGGTGGACGAAATTGTGATCACTGTTCTTTAAGTTGTATGAAATTATTATTGTGGCACCAGTTGAAGGTGAGAATTTTAGACAAGCGAATGGAGATACTGTATGGCTCAAGAACGCCTGCTTTCCCACTGCTTTAACTCAATCCTTCTTACTCTTTTCCATGGCAAGCTGTGTATAGGGGTTCACCATCAGCGGTGGCTACTTTCAATCCTCTCGGGAAAATGATCCTCTGCGGCTGTCACTCGCATGGCTAATCGTCTGGAGGCATCACCCATGGTTGATGGCTACATCCCATCCTCGCAGTGAAAACTACGCTCACGCACTCTGTCACAGCACGGCTAATCACTGGTTGGTTCCTGCGCCTACTGGAATAGAATCCCTTGATTCTTTTGCGTCTGTCACTAACGCCCAGCACTTGCAAGTTTGAAGCACGTCACAGTCATTCATTACCGGAATCCTACTCGGAATACCACAGACAAGGTGAGACTTTCCGGATTCCCAGGATCCTACTCGGAATACCACAGACAAGGTTAGACTTTCCGGATCCTCATAAATGCCGCCATCTATCTAGCTTATACCACGAAGATTCTGTTGGGGAATCTAAGAGATACACATTCAAGCTCTGTTGCATGTAGAACGGAAGTGGTTGTCAATCACGTGCGTTCATAAGTGAGAATGATAATGAGGGTTACTTATCATCACATTCATCATGTTCTTGGGTGCGAATGAATATCTTGGAATAAGAATAAAAGAGAATTGAATAGAAAGTAATAGTAATTGTATTGAAACTTGAGGTACAGCAGAGCTCCACACCCTTAATCTATGGTGTGCAGAAACTACACTGTTGAAAATACATAAGTGAAAGGTTCAGGCATGGCCGAATGGCCAGCCCCCCTGGTCTAAGGACTAGGCGTCTAGAGATTAAACTGTCAAAAGATGTCTAATACAATAGATAAATGTTCTATTTATAATAAACTAGCTCCTAGGGTTTTACATGAGTAAGTAATTGATGCATAAATTCACTTCCGGGGCCCACTTGGTGTATGCTTGGGCTGAGCTTGATCAATCCACGAGCTGAGGCTTCTCTTGGAGTTGAACTCTGAGTTATGATGTGTTTTGGGCGTTCAACTCCGGATCATGACGTTTTTCTGGCGTTTAACTCCAGACAGCAGCATGAACTTGGCGTTCAACGCCAAGTTACGTCGTCATTCTTCGAATAAAGTATGGACTATTATATATTGCTGGAAATCCCTGGATGTCTACTTTCCAACGCCGTTGAGAGCGAGCCAATTGGAGTTCTGTAGCTCCAGAAAATCCATTTTGAGTGCAAGGAGGTCAGATTCCAACAACATCAGCAGTCCTTTTGTCAGCCTTCTTCAGAGTTTTGCTCAAATCCCTCAATTTCAGTCAGAATTTACCTGAAATCATAGAAAAACACACAAACTCATAGTAAAGTCTAGAAATGTGAATTTAACATAAAAACTAATGAAAACATCCCTAAAAGTAGCTCAAACTTACTAAAAACTATATAAAAACAATGCCAAAAAGCGTATAAATTATCCGCTCATCAGTATCCAATGCAGCAGATGTCAGACTGAAATCTGTTATATTTTCACCAGGAACTAAAGTATATACCTCTTCTCTTTCCTAATATATGCTATTGCCTCTTCTCGAAGTAGACCAGGAACTAAAGCATATACCTCAAAGCAATCCTTCTGCACACAAAAGTTTCGATTGCAATGAGGAAATTGCATATAAAAATTATATTCTACTTGAACACAAGATAAGCTACTTACAGTTTTTTGCACATTGATTTTTACCCAATCAGCAGGAGGTCCAATATCAATCACAGCTGTATCTCTACCAGTCACATATATCAACACAGGCAGGCAAGTCAGCGAGTGAACTAAAGTGCCAAGCATAGGCTGGCAGCATATTTCAACCATTAACCATACAAACAGATAAGTAGTAAGCTTAACACAAAGGATAAACAGAGCTGTAGAAAATGAAGTAAATGTGTCTTACTGTGGTTTACACGGTTTAGTACGTGTAGCTTTGACTGCATTGTCCATATACGATGGTTTCTTGCGTTTAAGTAAATCTGAGCCAAAGTGAAGGGAATCAAATACTGAGAGAATCATTTAACAACTACAATCCTGTTAGGAATGGTAGCAATAGGATGAAGGGCCATACTGATGCTTTTAAGCTGCTCTTTTTCACGTTTTTGCATAGACACAGAATTCCTATCCTAAGAAAAACAAAAGTATTAAACAATTATACAGTGTAAAAAGTAAAAACAAGGACAGAGAAAATGTCAATTAATCACAACTTCAGAATTGTACCAGACCTTAATAATGGCGTCACCAACTTCACCATTGCCTAGTAGACGTTGTGAGTGCCAACCCCGCATAGCGCGTGCTGCAGCATCTCTACATGCTCTACCTGATGCTGAAGTCTGCATAGAAATTTATTTTATCCTAAACATCATCATTAAAAATACTAAATTACCTAACTCAAATTTTAGAGACTAATAGTTCAAATTTTAGAGACTAATAAATATGTACTCCTAAATTTCTTAAATTGTTTCCAGAGAGAGAAGACAAGAATTCAACCATTCTCACAATGGCACCACTGAAGGATATCCTTTAATATGTTGGCTGGTTTATAGGTTTAGTAGTTGTATAGTTGTATTGTTTCTAGGGAATGTAATAAAGCGACCAATTTTCTAGATAAGCAACATAATAGATATGTCACAAAATTTGATACCTTCTATCTACCAATATGCAACAATACAAAGGCTATGGGATCAAAGGCATACAGATCACTACGACTTAGTGAGGAATATGAAAGAATATATTCACATATCAACAAACAAAATTACTAGGATCAACAAACAAAATTTCGATACCCAATTTAAAAAAGAAACTAAAAAGTTAATTCCTAAAGTGGGACACAAGATTTACATCCTTAATCGTCACAGGACCAACCTCAGAGAGAAGGTCCAAGCATGGTGGTAGAATCTCTTTGGAAGCATGGATTGAGCCATACTAAACAATTAGGATCAGTTTAACATGGCAGGAGCAATTTTACCATGGCAAGTTTTCATCTTCCACTCAATGAACAATTTATTAAATCAACCACAACAAAACATAATATAACAATCAAAAGGTAGAGAACAACACCAAAACAATAATTTATCAAATTAACAAGTTAATAAGATCAATTAAAACTGAAAATCAAAATAACAAGAAGAATTAACATTTTAAACTACAGCAAACTAACAACAAAATAAGCACTAGAAAACATACTAACCATGAAAACAACAATAAAAAAACAATAATTAATACAAAAAAGAACAAGAAGGAGGAAAAAATCACCCTAGGATGAGCAGTTCTGAAAGCAAAACAGTACAGGGAAAGGGATGAGCTTTAAATCGCGACGGAGATGGCTGAATGGAGGCAGACAATGGCGGAACGGTGGCTGAAAGGCCGCGGAACAGAGGCTGAACAGAGGCTCGAACACGCTGCATAGAGGACTGAACAGAGGGCTAAGCAGCTCGAACGAGGGTTGGCCAAAAAACAGACGCAGAAGCTTGGCCAAAAAGGAGGCGGATCGGCGGCGAACAAGGGCAACGTTGCACTGAAGCTGTAGCAGCGGCGGTGGCTGGACGTTGAGGAACGGCGATGAGAGATGGCTGCTTCGGTGCTTCCTCCAAGCTGCGTTCGAGTTCTCTTCTGTCTTCTCTGCGTTCTTCAGTGTGTTCGTTCAGAGGCCAGAGAGAGGGGGAAGTGAGGGAGTGAGGAGGAGGAGAGTGGCTGAGTGAGACTGTGAGAGAGGAGAGGCCAAGAAGGTGCTGCGCGTTTTGGTTACTGGTTAGGGTTCCCCTAACCAACGGCACCGTTTTGAGCAAATTTTAGAAAATCGGTCGGGTCCCAATTCGGTTCGACCGAATGATTTTCGACCGGTTCGACGGTCCAACGACGGTTTCTGAATCTTTCGATTTTAATATATGATCGAATTGTTTTTTATACCGGTTCACGGTTCAGAACAATCAGGATTTTATTTTATAGGTTCAACCTAGCATTTTAATCTTCTTTCATGGATTTTTCTTTGTTTTCTGTTTTTATGTGAATATATGGTTATAATTCTGAATGCAGCTATCAACCAATCAGTTTGTCTTTTCGAGGGAAAAATTTCAGTTATATATCCAATCTTCCTTGTGCTTCATTTCTTTGATGTAGACTTCAGTTGTATAAATCATTCTTGGAAAAGTCTCTTTATTTTTCCATTTGTCCTTGTAATTTCTGTAGTTGATATTGTTTATGTTAGTAAGTAGACATGTTACAGTGTGAACTATAAACAGTACCGATATACAATACTAGCATCTCAACTTGCCAGTTTGAACAGAATTCTTGAGTTTCAGTATTTCATAATTATCTATACTTCATTAATTTTCGATGATGTCCTGGTTCATTTCAGGGTTGCAAAAGCTTTCCTTACTAAACTTGGAAGGGCGCCTTGTAACAGCTGCATGCTTGGATTCTCTTGTAGGATTAATTGCTTGATATACTTTTATGCTTATTATGTTGCTGATCTAGAAAATTGGTCGCTTTATTATATTCCCTAGAAACAATACAACTATACAACTACTAAACCTATAAACCAGCCAACATATTTAAGGATATCCTGCAGTAGTGCCATTGTGAGAATGGTTGAATTCTTGTCTTCTCTCTCTCGATAACTCTGCATCACCCTCCAAAATGATACTTCTACACCCCACATTCCAAGCAAATAATAAACCCTCCTGTTCATGGTTCTTCATTTTATATGTAGGTTTGATTTGTTCTTGTACATAATAAACACAAGAAATAACCGGTACCAAACCTACTTTGAATTTTAATATCTGATTTTAACACGTTTTCTTTATCTGAGGTAAAAAATGTATTAAGGAAATAGGATAAAAAATAAATAAATTAAAAAAGAAAAAGGAAAGAGAGACGATTAGTTTAAATTTCTGTAACAGAAATGGGGCCAAATAGCCATGAGTAGCTCAATTAGAAGTATTACTATAGTAGCCCAATTAGTTGTAGTATGCTTTGAAAGTCTACAAAATTATTTTTCTTAAAGAAAAAATGAAAAAGAAAGAAGAAAGAAGCTGCTTTGAGAGGGACAAATGTGTTTGAACAAATTTTCATGATAGGATTAAAATACAGATACTATAATTTAATCAGTTTTTACAACACCAACATAATATTATCTTTTTATCAAAGTGACCCTAAATAATACATATTTACAATATTTACTTGCTAGGCATTGAAAACTTGGTAAAAATTATTTGGGTATAAGAACCTCTATCTATAATACAAAGGCATTTTGTATGATAACTAGGAAGAAGTGGTTTATACTTTAGGAAACATTTCAAGTGCTCCAGGGAGCACCGGTGTACCAGTTGTTTTAACCGTTGATTTCAATTAATATATATTATATATATTTTTTATAATTCAGATCAACGGTTAAAACAACTGGTGCACCGGTACTCCCGGTGCACTTGAAATGCTTCCTATACTTTATACCAAGAATAAGCTATTCAAGATGACCATAGAATAAAAAACAATTTTTTTTCTTTTTTAATTTATTTATAGGAACTAACAAGTAACAATTACTCCTTGCACATGACATAAATTGGGGGGATTGGGAATATGACATTAGTAAAGAAAATCAATGAGTAAGGTACAAGTCTCATTAGGGAAGTGAAATCTTCTATCCCATTTTTGGATTTTCCTGTCTCCTTAGTTCTTTCAATGAAAATCTAACACCTGTAAAATCATGAGACCTCCCTTTTTCTTCTATTTCAAGATTCTCAAACCCAACATCTTCAAAATTATTCACACAGAAAAATGGGATAGAAGATTTGAGTTCCCAACTACAAGCACCTTGTTCATCAAAATTGCACTAAACAAGTTTCACTTTTTTAAATATATAGATTTGTTCACCACCAGAACCTAGTACTTACAAGGCTATACTGAAAAGATAACTACCACCCTAAACTCAAAAACTGGAGGAAAAAACAGAATGTGTAACCACCTAATCACAATCTCTTAAAATCATTCTATCAACCCCTTTCACTGTGCTGTGCTGGATCTAAGACTATCAATGATCCAAAAGGTTAGTTAATATAATCTTGATATCTTGAGCAGAAACTGTTGTAATTATCATTATTGTTATTGTTGTTGTTATTATTATTATTATCATCATCAATGCTTTTTATAGGAAAACTCTAGTTACTAATGCTTTTTATATGAAAACTCTATCCCTATAGCACTTTGAATATTTGTATATTTACCAAATATTGCTCTAATATCTCTTCACAGTTGTGGGCTTTATTAAATCATAGTGTTAAAACTCTCTATTTAAGTTGAATTTTTAAGACTGCTTATAGTAGTGCTTGAGTTTATTCATCTAGAGTGGGCAATAACTTTAAATACTGTAACTTGGATGTTGCAGAATATTTGATAATTTTAAATGCCTTACTGATTGTAGATGTAATTTTCATTATCCCACCCCCCTTCTCTTTCTCCATTCCTCTCTTTTTTCTCCCGCTTTTTCATTTAATTCTCTGTACATTGATTAACTATCATGGTTTTGATGGCAGTTTTGCTTCAAAAATCTCTGAATGCACCAGATCCTCAAATTGTTGAAGATGCATGGAACACATTTGTTCAGAGGGGCCGTTATGAACCTATATTTTATGGACAATTGATAGCTAGTTGTCCTTTATCGTTTGATGCTTCTGTTCTAGTTCTGAACTTTGGGAATGCTGGTATGATACGTGAGGTCATATTGCTGGGTATAATGATGGATACACAGCCTATACCCATTCTTCATCCAGGTGGTTGTTGGGGCTACAATTGGTTCCATTATGTCTCTTGTGTGGTATTGGCTATGAAATGCTTTTATTCAGGATGCATATCAATCCTCTTTGTTTGTTAGGATCATTGGTTTATCGATTTCTATAGGAATTTGCATTTATTTTGTTGTATTTGTGATCCGTCATTGGCTTAAAGATGACTAAAACCACACTAAACCTGTTGTAGCATTGCACTAAATTGTGTTGGTTAATGAAATATCATTTTGTATATCAAGATTGAAGTATTTGTTATATACCAGTAGAAGCAATGAGGGTAATACTTAGTTGTTTATCAAGATTGAACCTCTTCAGATAGGACAATACTAGTTAGAAGCAATGAGGATTAATCCAAAAACTACTGAATTGTTGCCACTACATTATGATAAGTTTATTGGCAAGTAGGAGACTAGTAGTATACTTAAATCGTTGGTACCAATTCAAAGTTGGTACCAATCAAAGTCACATAAAACCTTTCTCATCACTTTAGGAGCGTCATTGGTTGTGTGCAGTTAGGACAAGGTGATGCTATTTTTGCTGTAATATCAACACTGGTTGTGTGCAGTTAGGACAAGGTGATGCTACTTCTACTGTAATACCAAGTTCTGTTGTAAGTTGTAACCTAGTCAATCGAAAAAAATGGCTTCTTTTTGTTTAGTTTTGTTGAAATCCTAAAACCATAAAAATATGCATCTCCATAAATACTTTCACTTCTCGATGTTTGTATTTTTATCCTTTCAAATATGGCAATGCCTAAGACTAAGAAGCAACAATAAACTGCAAAACTAACATCAGTGTTACATTTATCTCTCATGGTTTTGCTTAAGAAGCAAGTACAAGCCATTTCAAACATCAAGAACCACTTAAGTATTATACAGGAGAAGCAGAAACGACCAAAACCAGAGTTCTATAACATATAGCTAACTAGTTTAACCATCCTGGATGGATAGCATTCTGATTCTGATTCATCTCTAAGAGAGAAACCAATTCAACAAATGAAAATACTTAAAAGAAACACTGAAATCCACATTAAACCCTTGAATATGCAGTTCCACTAATTCAATAACTGAGCACAAACTTTTCTCATTCTTCCTCCGATTCTGATTCAGCATTCCGAAGACAATCAATGAATGGTTGAGCATTCTTCCATATTTGAGAGTCCTTTTTATCACCCTTCAGTCCCTTTGAATACGAATGCACAACGTGCTCTTCTTCCACCAAATCAACATCATAGAGGAAATTTAGAAAAAGTGCAACCTCATTAAACTCATTGCTACCTTTCTTGTAACAGAACTCCTCAGCAGCATTGAGTAATAACAGCTGCGATCCCTCGTCATCTCCAGCAACTACACCAGCAAGGTGATTCTTTCTCTTGGTAGCTTCTTTTCCAAACGCCTTTTCGACGACATCAAATAATCCTTCAAGAAGTGCATTCATCTTCTCCTGAGCAGATACAGGAAATGCAGCAATATGTGACTGCAATTCCTTCGCTGCAACACCTTTCTTCAAATATGCTTTCACTTCCCTAACCACAGTTGCATAGTTCATAGTGTCACCATTCTCAGAACCCTTACATATCAGATCATATCAAAATCAATATTCAAGATCATTAACAATCCTAAATCACAGTAATGACCAATGATAACAACAATTGAAGAAGCAAGATGAAAATTTATAGATTAACTAACCAATTAAAAGTTTAAAACAACAATTACGGTTAAAAAAAACTTCTAAAGAAAGCAGAGATTGTAGTATCATTGTGAAAAATCCAACTCGACCAGGCTTAGTCAAGGGGGAAGATGAAAGTACTTACCTGCTCAATCAATTAAGGAACGAACTAGATCCTTCAAGACAGAGCACAGAGCGGGACAAGGAGCACGACAGTGGGGCTGACGCGGTGAAACAGAGACGACGTGGCGGGACAGTGGTTGCACGATGGAGGAACGAGGCGAGACCAGTTGCGGCGACGATGGTGGCTTCGAAGTTCGAACAGCGCCGGAGACGACCGGCAAGCAAGGCGGTGGCTTCGACGGCGGTGGCTGGATGAAGCATGTGTGGGAGTGAGGGAGGAGCTCGAGTTGGAGAGGAAGGAGGAGGATGGTCGCTTGAGTGAGAGAGTGGCAGAGTGCTTCGTTTGTATTTTGGGAAGAGCTAAGGCTTGCTCTTGCTGTGTGTTCTGTGTTGTCTTTCAAAGGAGGGGGTGTTTTGGTGGGGTGAGGGGAGTAACTCGCGTGGGGTAGGTGGGTTTTCTTTTTTTTTTCCCTTAACAAAATCAAAACGACGGCGTGTTATACAAACAGGTCGGTTCCCGGTCCGGTCCAACCGGCCGATTCAGCGATTTTCTAGCGGTTTTGTTATCAGCGGTTTTAGTAGGAGGAGTAGACTATTTTCTGCACTGGTTCCCGGTTGAACCGGTTCAACTGGCCTGTCCGGTCCGGTTTTTAGAACATTGTTCCACAATGAACGAAACGGCGCCGTTTGGTGAAGTTTTTTTGAAAACCGGTCGGATTTCGGTTCGGTTCGACCAATCGGTTCCTAGTCGGTTCGACGGTTCAATAACGATTTTTTAATTTAGTGATTATAGCTTCTAGCCGAACCGTCTTGCTCACCGGTTCACGGTTCGACCGGCTAAGACAGATCTCTCCATTGCTAAAAAAAGGAGAACAAATTCACTTGCTCCAATCAATATTCCTGGATTAGAGCTACCTAGTGTGAGTACTAAGTAATAAGTAGTTTATTATTATTATTATTATTATTATTTCACTTATAGCAGTTTTTTTTATACATTTACTGGGTGCAAGTCTGTTTTAGACCAACAGTTTCAATGGGTTTGGACGATACTGAACTTGCAATTCCAGCATACTTGTATGGTAATCATTTGATGGATAAGTAAGTAAACTCAATTAGAATTTTATTTGTTAACGGTGTTGTTAATTTTTTTAGCTATTTTTATTTATGTTAAATTATCTTTGGCAGCTACGAGGAGGATATAGTATTTTCAGAGCTTACAGCTCGCAGAGATGTATTCAGGAGCTTGATGCCAGAAAAGCCAATCGTTTCTCTTGTGCTAGACTTAGTAGCAGATATGATGAAGACAGGGTTGACCAGAGAAAGTGGTTATTGGTTTTTACCCACAACTTTTGCGGTAAGTATATAGAAGTGTATACTAAAATAATATTGGTAGTTATTATTTGTATTGCGCATATAAACTAGTGGCTGAAATAATGTATCTGTCAGAGAAAACAAAATTGGATCCCAACCGTCTACCGTCTTGTATCACATATGTTTATTTAGGCAAAGTTGACTGCTTAAAAAGAGTAAGTTTATATCATTTAAATTCATATTAGCAAATATTGGCATAAAATAATTTTAATAACTAAAATGACTTTCTCTTGATTAGGTCTTTATCCCTGTATCTGAAACTACTGACGAAGGTCATGAACACTGGTACCTCGTAGTGATTGATCATTGATGAGCGGATAATTTGTACGCTTTTTGGCATTGTTTTTAGTATGTTTCTAGTAGGATTTAGTTAGTTTTTAGTATATTTTTATTAGTTTTTAGTTAAAATTCACTTTTCTGGACTTTACTATGAGTTTGTGTGTTTTTCTGTGATTTCAGGTATTTTCTGGCTGAAATTGAGGGACCTGAGCAAAAATCTGATTCAGAGACTGAAAAGGACTGCAGATGCTGTTGGATTCTGACCTCCCTGCACTCAAAATAGATTTTCTGGAGCTACAAAAGCCCAATTGGTGCGCTCTCAACGGCGTTGGAAAGTAGACATCCTGGGCTTTCCAGCAATATATGATAGTCCATACTTTGCCCAAGATTTGATGGCCCAAACCGGCGTTCAAAGTCACCATCAGAATTCCCAGCGTTAAACGCCGGAACTGGCACCAAAGTGGGAGTTAAACGCCCAAACTGGCACAAAAGTTGGCGTTTAACTCCAAGAGAAGTCTCTACACGAAAATGCTTCAGTTCTTGGCCCAAGCACACACCAAGTGGGCCCGGAAGTAGATTTTTATGTCTTTTACTCATCTTTGTAATTCTTAAGCTATTAGTTCCCTATAAATAGGACCTTTTACTATTGTATTTTCATCTTTTGATCATGCTTGTATGATTGAACCCTCTTTGGGAGGCTGGCCTCATGGCCATGCCTAGACCTTGTTCTTATGTATTTTTAACGGTGGAGTTTCTACACACCATAGATTAAGGTGTGGAGCTCTGCTGTACCTCGAGTATTAATGCAATTACTATTGTTCTTCTATTCAATTCGGCTTGTTCTTGTTCTAAGATATCACTTGTTCTTCAACTTGATGAATATGATGATCCGTGACACTCATCATCATTCTCACCTATGAACGTGTGACTGTCAATCACCTCCGTTCTACCTTAGATTGGGTGGATATCTCTTGGGTTCTTTAACCGGAATCTTCGTGGTATAAGCTAGAATTGATGGCGGCATTCAAGAGAATCCGGAAGGTCTAAACCTTGTCTGTGGTATTCTGAGTAGGATTCAATGATTGAATAACTGTGACGAGCTTCAAACTCGCGATTGTGGGGCGTTAGTGACAGACGCAAAAGAATCACTGGATTCTATTCCGACATGATGGAGAACCGACAGCTGGATAGCCGTGCCGTGACAGGGTGCATTGAACATTTCCACTGAGAGGACGGGACTGTAGCCATTGACAACGGTGATGCCCAACATACAGCTTGCCATGGAAAGGAGTAAGAAGGATTGGATGAAGACAGTAGGAAAGCAGAGAGACGGAAGGGACAAAGCATCTTTATACGCTTATCTGAAGTTCTCACCAATGAATTGCATAAGTATCTCTATCTTTATCTTTATGTTTTATTCATCATCTATAACCATTTGAATCTGCCTGACTGAGATTTACAAGGTAATCATAGCTTGCTTCATACCAACAATCTCTGTGGGATCGACCCTTACTCGCGTAAGGTTTATTACTTGGACGACCCAGTACACTTGCTGGTTAGTAGTGCGAAGTTGTGATAAAGAGTTGAGATTGCAATTGTGCGTTCCATGTTGATGGCACCATTGATGATCACAATTTCGTGCACCAAGTTTTTGGCGCCGTTGCCGGGGATTGTTCGAGTTTTCGGCAGGCTTTTGGTCCTGTAACATCAGTGCCAAATTTTCGATCCGCCAACAGCACCAAGTTTTTGGCGCCGTTGCCGGGGATTGTTGAGTTTGGACAACTGATGGTTCATCTTGTTGCTTAGATTAGGTATTTTTTCAGAGTTCTTAAGAATGAATTCTAGTGTTTCAAGGTGATGTTCTTATCATCACCAAGGCTGATTGATTCTCATCAATTTAGCTCTTGAATGCAATGTCCTGTTGAAGCTTGGCTATCCATGTCTAATTCCTTTAGAGTAAAGCTTTAGACTAACATTGCATGATTCCTGGAATTCTAATTAAGAATTTTGATATCTTTATTTTCTTTTCACTTAATTTTCGAAAAATCCAAAAAAATTACAAAATCATAAAAACCAAAAAAATATTTTTATGTTTCTTGTTTGAGTCCAGTGTCTCATTTTAAGTTTGGTGTCTTGCATGCATTGTTTATTTGATCTTGGTTATATTTTCAAGTCAATAATACAGAGGACTAAAGATTCAGTACATGCAGCAGAGGAATTATACAGAAAAAGCTGGGCGTTCAAAACGCCCAGTGAAGAAGGAAAACTGGCGTTTAAACGCCAGCCAGGGTGCCTGGCTGGGCGTTTAACGCCCAAAAAGGTAGTGCTTTGGGCGTTAAACGCCAGAATGTGCACCATTCTGGGCGTTTAACGCCAGGATGGCACAAGAGGGAAGATTCTGTTTTTAATTCAAATTTTTTTCAGGTTTTCAAAATTTTCAAAATCAAATCTTTTTATAATGTTTTTCAAATCATATCTTCTCAATCATATCTCTTTAATCACATCTTTTTCAAAATAGTTTTCAATCATATCTTTTTAATTTCTCATTTCAAAATCTTTTTCAAAAATCACTTAATTTCTTTTCCACTTTTGGTTTTCGAAAATCAATTAATGTTTTTCAAAATGTTTTTAAAATCTTTTACTTAATTTTCGAAAATCTCTTCCCCTCTTCTCACATCCTTCTATTTATGGAATACCACTCCTCCTCAATGCACAATTTGAACTCTATCTCACTAAGTTCGAATTCTTCTCCCTCTTCCTTCTATTTTTCTTTTCCTCTGACACCTCAAGGAATCTCTATACTGTGACATAGAGGATTCCATATTTTCTTGTTCTCTTCTCTTTCATATGAGCAAGAGCAAAGACAAAAGCATTCTTGCTGAGGCTGACCCTGAACCTGAAAGGACCTTGAAGCGAAAGCTAAGAGAAGCTAAGGCACAACTCTCTGTAGAGGACCTAACAGAAATCTTCAAAGAAGAAGAACCCATGGTAGCCGAAAACAACAACAATCCCAACAATGCAAGGAAGGTGCTGGGTGACTTTACTGCACCTACTCCCGACTTCTATGGGAGAAGCATCTCTATCCCTGCCATTAGAGCAAACAACTTTGAGCTTAAGCCTCAATTAGTTTCTCTAATGCAACAGAATTTCAAGTTTCATGGACTTCCATTGGAAGATCCTCATCAGTTTTTAGCTGAATTCTTGCAAATCTGTGACACTGTCAAGACTAATGGGGTTGACCCTGAGGTCTACAGACTTATGCTATTCCCTTTTGCTGTAAGAGACAGAGCTAGGATATGGTTGGACTCACAACCTAAAGAAATCCTGAACTCTTGGGAAAAGCTAGTCAATGCCTTCTTGGCAAAGTTCTTCCCACCTCAAAAATTGAGTAAGCTTAGAGTGGAAGTCCAAACCTTCAGACAGAAGGAAGGAGAATTCCTCTATGAAGCTTGGGAAAGATACAAACAATTGATCAGAAAGTGTCCTTCTGACATGCTTTCTGAATGGAGCATCATAGGTATTTTCTATGATGGTCTCTCTGAACTATCCAAGATGTCTTTGGATAGCTCTGCTGGAGGATCTCTTCATCTGAAGAAGACGCCTACAGAAGCTCAAGAACTCATTGAAATGGTTGCAAATAACCAATTCATGTACACTTCTGAAAGGAATCCTGTGAACAATGGGACGAATCAGAAGAAAAGAGTTCTTGAGATTGATACTTTGAATGCCATTCTGGCTCAGAACAAAATATTGACTCAGCAAGTCAATATGATTTCTCAAAGTCTGTCTGGAATGCAAGCTGCACCAATGGTGCACGAAATTGTGATCAATACTTTTCACAACTCAAATAATCCCCGGTAATGAATCCAAAAACTTGGTGTTCAATACCATGGCATAAACACAACTTCGCACAACTAACCAGCAAGTGTACTGGGTCGTCCAAGTAATAAACCTTACGCGAGTAAGGGTCGATCCCACAGAGATTGTTGGTATGAAGCAAGCTATGGTCACCTTGTAAATCTTAGTCAGGCAAACTCAAATGGTTATGAATGATGAATAAAACATAAAGATAAAGATAGAGATACTTATGCAATTCATTAGTAGGAATTTCGGATAAGCGTATGGAGATGCTGTGTTCCTTCCGTCTCTCTGCTTTCCTACTGTCTTCATCCAATCCTTCTTACTCCTTTCCATGGCAAGCTGTATGTAGGGTTTCACCATTGTCAGTGGCTACCTCCCATCCTCTCAGTGAAAATGTTCAACGCACCCTGTCACGGCACGGCTAATCATCTGTCGGTTCTCAATCAGGTTGGAATAGAATCCAGTGATTCTTTTGCGTCTGTCACTAACGCCCAGCCTTCAGGAGTTTGAAGCTCGTCACAGTCATTCAATCATTGAATCCTACTCAGAATACCACAGACAAGGTTTAGACCTTCCGGATTCTCTTGAATGCCGCCATCAGTTCTAGCTTATACCACGAAGATTCCGGTTAAAGAATCCAAGAGATATCCACCCAATCTAAGGTAGAACGGAGGTGATTGTCAGGCACACGTTCATAGGTGAGAATGATGATGAGTGTCACGGATTATCACATTCATCAAGTTGAAGAACAAGTGATATCTTAGAACAAGAACAAGCGGAATTGAATAGAAGAACAATAGTAATTGCATTAATACTCGAGGTACAGCAGAGCTCCACACCTTAATCTATGGTGTGTAGAAACTCCACCGTTGAAAATACATAAGAACAAGGTCTAGGCATGGCCGAGAGGCCAGCCCCCCAATAATCTATGAACTAGACGTCCAAAGATGATCTAGAGATCTAAAGTGATCAAAAAGATGAAAATACAATAGTAAAAGGTCCTACTTATAAAGAACTAGCAGCTTAGGGTTTACAGAGATGAGTAAATGACATAAAAATCCACTTCCGGGCCCACTTGGTGTGTGCTTGGGCTGAGCATTGAAGCATTTTCGTGTAGAGACTCTTCTTGGAGTTAAACGCCAGCTTTTATGCCAGTTTGGGCGTTTAACTCCCATCCTTGTGCCAGTTCCGGCGTTTAACGCTGGGAATTCTGATGGTGACTTTGAACGCCGGTTTGGGCCATCAAATCTTGGTCAAAGTAACGACTATCATATATTGCTGGAAAGCCCAGGATGTCTACTTTCCAACGCCATTGAGAGCGCACCAATTGG
Organism: Arachis hypogaea; assembly: GCF_003086295.3. Taxonomy (NCBI): domain Eukaryota; kingdom Viridiplantae; phylum Streptophyta; class Magnoliopsida; order Fabales; family Fabaceae; genus Arachis; species Arachis hypogaea. Next base: position 16,926,194 of record NC_092037.1, on the reverse strand, counting down.
GCTTCTGTAGCTCCAGAAAATCCACTTCGAGTGCAGGGAGGTCAGAATCTAACAGCATCTGCAGTCCTTTTTAGTCTCTGAATCAGATTTTTGCTCAGGTCCCTCAATTTCAGCCAGAAAATACCTGAAATCATAGAAAAACACACAAACTCATAGTAAAGTCTAGAAAAGTGAATTTTAACTAAAAACTAATAAAAATATACTAAAAACTAACTAGATCATACTAAAAATATACTAAAAATAATGCCAAAAAGCGTACAAATTATCCGCTCAACAACCAGGCAGTACTAAGGATGCTTCATCTGAAGAAGAAGCTTATGATCCTGAGAACCCTTCAATGGAAGAGGTGAATTACATGGGAGAACCCTATGGAAACACCTACAATTCTTCATGGAGAAATCATCCAAATCTCTCATGGAAGGATCAACAGAGACCTCAACAAGGTTTCAACAACAATAATGGTGGAAGAAACAGGTTTAGCAATGGCAAGCCTTTTCCATCATCTTCTCAGCAACAGACAGAGAATTCTAAGCAGAACCACTCTGACTTAGCAACCATGGTCTCTGATCTAATCAAAACCACTCAAAGTTTCATGAATGAAACAATATCCTCCATTAGAAACTTGGAGGCACAAGTGGGACAGCTGAGCAAGAAAATTACTGAACTCCTTCCTAGTACTCTTCCAAGCAATACAGAAGAAAATCCAAAAGGAGAGTGCAAGGCCATTAACATGGCCAAATTTGGAGAGGAGGAAGAGGCAGTGAACGCCGCTGAGGAAGACCTCAATGGACGTCCACTGGCCTCCAATGAGTTCCCTAATGAGGAACCATGGGAATCTGAGGCTCAAAATGAGACCATAGAGATTCCATTGGACTTACTTCTGCCATTCATGAGCTCTGATGAGTATTCTTCCTCTGAAGAGGATGAATATGTCACTGAAGAGCAAGTTGCCAAGTACCTTGGAGCAATCATGAAGCTAAATGACAGGTTATTTGGTAATGAAACTTGGGAGAATGAACCTCCTTTGCTCACCAAAGAACTGGATGACTTGTATAGGCAGAAATTACCTCAAAAGAGACAAGATCCTGGGAAGTTCTCAATACATTGTACCATAGGCACCATGACCTTCAAGAAGGCTCTGTGTGACTTAGGATCAAGTATAAACCTCATGCCTCTCTCTGTAATGGAGAAGCTAGGGATCTTTGAGGTACAAGCTGCAAGAATCTCACTAGAGATGGCAGACAATTCAAGAAAACAAGTTTATGGACTTGTAGAGGATGTTCTGGTTAAGATTGAAGACCATTACATCCCTGCTGATTTCATAGTCCTAGAGACTGGGAGGAGCATGGATGAATCTATCATCCTTGGCAGACCCTTCCTAGCCACAGCAAAGGCTGTGATTGATGTGGACAGAGGAGAATTGATCATTCAAGTGAATGAAGAATCCTTTGTGTTTAAGGCTCAAGGATATCCCTCTGTCACCATGGAGAGGAAGCATGAAGAGCTTCTCTCAAAACAGAGTCAAACAGAGCCCCCACAGTCAAACTCTAAGTTTGGTGTCGGGAGGCCACAACCAAATTCTAAGTTTGGTATTGAACCCCCACATTCAAACTCTAAGTTTGGTGTTGGGAGGTTCCAACATTGCTCTGAGCATCTGTGAGGCTCCATGAGAGCCCACTGTCAAGCTACTGAAATTAAAGAAGCGCTTGTTGGGAGGCAACCCAATGTTATATTTTATCTATTTTACTTTGTTATTTTATGTTTTCTGTAGGTTGATGATCATGAGAAGTCACAAAATCAATTGAAAAAGCAAAAATAGAATGAAAAACAGGAAGAAAAACAGCACACCTTGGAGGAAGAACCTGCTGGCGTTTAAACGCCAGTAAGGGCAGCAAATGGGCGTTTAACGCCCAGTCTGGCACCATTCTGGGCGTTTAACGCCAGAAAGGGGCACCAGACTGGCGTTAAACGCCAGAAAAGGGCAAGAACTTGGCGTTAAACGCCAGAAATGGGCACCAGCCTGGCGTTTAACGCCAGAATTGGCATGAAGGGCATTTTTGCACGCCACTTGGTGCAGGGATGACTTTTCCTTGACACCTCAGGATCTGTGGCCCCACAGGATCCCCACCTACCTCACCACCCTCTCTCTTCTTCACCCATTCACCAATCACCTCAAATCCCATCACCTATCAAATCCCGTCTTTCTCTTCACCACTCACATCCATCCTTCATAAAACCCCACCTACCTCACCATTCAAATTCAAACCACTTTCCCTCCCATAGCCGAACCCCATCCTTCTCCTCACCCTATATAAACCCATCTTCACTCCTTCATTTTCACACAACCTAAACACTACTTCTCCCTTTTTGGCCGACCATAAAGCCTCCCCCATCTCCTCCATTTTCTTCTTCTTCTACTCTCTTCTTTCTTCTTTTGCTCGAGGACGAGCAAACCTTTTAAGTTTGGTGTGGTAAAAGCATTGCTTTTTGTTTTTCCATAACCATTTATGGCATCCAAGGCCGGAGAAACCTCTAGAAAGAGGAAAGGGAAGGCAAAAGCTTTCACCTCCGAGTCATGGGAGATGGAGAGATTCATCTCAAAGGTGCATCAAGACCACTTCTATGAAGTTGTGGCCTTGAAGAAGGTGATCCCCGAGGTCCCTTTCAAACTCAAAAAGAGTGAATATCCGGAGATCCGACATGAGATTAGAAGAAGAGGTTGGGAAGTTCTTACCAACCCCATTCAACAAGTCGGAATCTTAATGGTTCAAGAGTTCTATGTCAATGCATGGATCACCAAGAACCATGATCAAAGTGTGAACCCGGACCCAAAGAATTGGCTTACAATGGTTTGGGGGAAATGCTTGGATTTTAGTCCGGAAAATGTAAGGTTGGCATTCAACTTGCCCATGATGCAAGGAGATGAACACCCTTACACTAGAAGGGTCAACTTTGATCAAAGGTTGGACCAAGCCCTCACAGTCATTTGTGAAGAGGGCGCCCAATGGAAGAGAGATTCAAGAGGGAAGCCGGTTCAACTAAGAAGGCATGACCTCAAGCCCGTGGCTAGGGGATGGTTGGAGTTTATCCAACGCTCAATCATTCCCACTAGCAACCGGTCTAAAGTTACTCTAGACCGGGCCATCATGTATCTTGATTAGGTCTTTATCCCTGTATCTGAAACTACTGACGAAGGTCATGAACACTGGTACCTCGTAGTGATTGATCATTGATGAGCGGATAATTTGTACGCTTTTTGGCATTGTTTTTAGTATGTTTCTAGTAGGATTTAGTTAGTTTTTAGTATATTTTTATTAGTTTTTAGTTAAAATTCACTTTTCTGGACTTTACTATGAGTTTGTGTGTTTTTCTGTGATTTCAGGTATTTTCTGTCTGAAATTGAGGGACCTGAGCAAAAATCTGATTCAGAGACTGAAAAGGACTGCAGATGCTATTGGATTCTGGCCTCCCTGCACTCAAAGTAGATTTTCTGGAGCTACAAAAGCCCAATTGGCGCGCTCTCAACGGCGTTGGAAAGTAGACATTCTGAGCTTTCCAGCAATATATGATAGTCCATACTTTGCCCAAGATTTGATGGCCCAAACCGGCGTTCAAAGTCACCATCAGAATTCCCAGCGTTAAACGCCGGAACTGGCACCAAAGTGGGAGTTAAACGCCCAAACTGGCACAAAAGTTGGCGTTTAACTCCAAGAGAAGTCTCTACACGAAAATGCTTCAGTTCTCGGCCCAAGCACACACCAAGTGGGCCCGGAAGTGGATTTTTATGTCTTTTACTCATCTTTGTAATTCTTAAGCTATTAGTTCCCTATAAATAGAACCTTTTACTATTGTATTTTCATCTTTTGATCATGCTTGTATGATTGAACCCTCTTTGGGAGGCTGGCCTCATGGCCATGCCTAGACCTTGTTCTTATGTATTTTCAACGGTGGAGTTTCTACACACCATAGATTAAGGTGTGGAGCTCTGCTGTACCTCGAGTATTAATGCAATTACTATTGTTCTTCTATTCAATTCGGCTTGTTCTTGTTCTAAGATATCACTTGTTCTTCAACTTGATGAATATGATGATCCGTGACACTCATCATCATTCTCACCTATGAACGTGTGACCGTCAATCACCTCCGTTCTACCTTAGATTGGGTGGATATCTCTTGGGTTCTTTAACCGGAATCTTCGTGGTATAAGCTAGAATTGATGGCGGCATTCAAGAGAATCCGGAAGGTCTAAACCTTGTCTGTGGTATTCTGAGTAGGATTCAATGATTGAATGACTGTGACGAGCTTCAAACTCGTGATTGTGGGGCGTTAGTGACAGACGCAAAAGAATCACTGGATTCTATTCCGACATGATCGAGAACCGACAGCTGGATAGCCGTGCCGGGACAGGGTGCATTGAACATTTCCACTGAGAGGACGGGACTGTAGCCATTGACAACGGTGATGCCCAACATACATCTTGCCATGGAAAGGAGTAAGAAGGATTGGATGAAGACAGTAGGAAAGCAGAGAGACGGAAGGGACAAAACATCTTCATACGCTTATCTGAAGTTCTCACCAATGAATTGCATAACTATCTCTATCTTTATCTTTATGTTTTATTCATCATCTATAACCATTTGAATCTGCCTGACTAAGATTTACAAGGTGATCATAGCTTGCTTCATACCAACAATCTCTGTGGGATCGACCCTTACTCGCGTAAGGTTTATTACTTGGACGACCTAGTACACTTGCTGGTTAGTAGTGCGAAGTTGTGATAAAGAGTTGAGATTGCAATTGTGCATTCCATGTTGATGGCGCCATTGATGATGATAATTTTGTGCACCAATCATGTTAAAAGACAAATCATTTTGCTAGACCCATTACCCATTGAGAAACAGTTCAAGCGAAAGAGGACAGCCTTGAAATTAGTAACTATATTTTCCTTTTTTTTGTTAATTATCTACATATATGACTAAAAAAGCAAACTCTAACATAGACATAAACAAGCCATTTATTTGGATGAGGTATTGGAAGATCGTTCATTCTATGACTTTGAGACCACTCCAAATCTGATTTCTTCACAGTTTGAATTTGAAGAGCCAGAAGGCCTTCCAACCCTCGAAGCTGGATCATAAGATCATATAATTAGTAGTTATTGATATGAAATTTATGCAATTATATAATACTCTAATATAGCTTCCTCGATAAGTAGGAGTGACGCGGGTGTGTGGGTTGCAAGTTGGATGATAGCTTGTTTTGAAGATGATCATTTTAATATAAAGGTAATATTAAGCACTAATCTTTTCCTTCGTTTTTTTCTTTTATATTTAGGCAATTAAGGCTAATGTGTAATTATCATGGTTCTTAAAATTGAACCGAACCGATCGGTTCAACCGAATTAACCAGAAATCGATCATCTAGCCGGTCCAAGTAAAGTCAGAAATCGTCTGACAAAAAACTGGTCGAACCGATAGTTAACCGATAAACCGGGAGAACCTTTTGATTTTTTAGCGGTTTTTGTTTTGAAAGTAAAAATTCCAATTTTAAAAAAAAATGGCTAAACTAACGTAAACGAAGCCCTAAATCCCTGATGTTCACAGAAATCACCCAGAACTCCAGAAGCCAGAAGAGAAGAGGAATCAGCAGTTCAACACCCACAGACCACAGCAACTGGCTCTCCCCTCTTAGCAGTCGCATAGCCAGCCCACCACCACTAATCGAGCAGCCTACCGCCATCGCCACTGCATCCCGCAGCCACAGCAGCAACGGCGTTGACCACGACAACCACCACCGCGTCCTGTTTCGTCGCTGAACTCGCCTCCTGTTGCGTCGTCGCCGAGCTCGCCTCCTGTTGTGTCGTCGCCGAGCTCGCCTCCTCTTTCGTCGCTGTTACTCGCCGCCGGTAATACTCTGTTATTCACTTATTCGGTTATTCCTCCTTGCTGCCTTCTGATTTTCTGTGCTTGATTTTATGATTTATTTGTTTGTGATTTTGATTTTTAATTTTCTGAGGTTATTTGTTCATGATGAATTTGTTTGCTGCTTCATGATTTTGGTTTTCGATTTCCTGAGGTTATTTGTTCATGATGAATTTGTTTAATGCTTCATGATAATAAGCTGTATGATAATCACCATCGTGATGATTATGAATTTCCACAAGATTAGATTTACAACATAGGATATTTTTTATTATTTTTGTGTTATTATTTTCTTGTGGGCATATGAACCCTCTAGTGACATACGACATTATATTTTGTTTACGTTTGTGTTGGTATTTGTTTGCCGGATTATTTAATGTCTCTATTTGACTACGTATAAATTTATACTCTTTTGGTGATTGAAATTTAGTTCTTTTATACTCTTTTATACTCTTAGTTATGTGGCATCATCTTTCTTGAAAAGCATGTTTCTCTTGCGGGGATGACCCTACTCAAGTTCCAGAAGGTAAATTTCTTTGTTATTTTTTTCCTGTTGATCTTTCATGTTTTTTAGACATGGCTAACCTTGTTGGATTGAATCGGTCTTCTTAGTCTTTCAAGGTTTTTCATGACTACAAATTTACCGCCTGTAGAACTAGGAGCAATGCAAATTACATTATGACATCTATTTATTGTTGGAAGTCTTCCATTGCAAATGATATTTAGAAAAGGAATATGCCACATCTAGTTTTTTGTAATTTAGATATTCATTCCTTTTTGTTTAAATCTGCGCATGAAATTTGATATCTAATCCCCCCTTTCCAAATATCTTCTCAGAACCTGCTCAAAACTCTGTTAAGTACTTAACTTGGCATAGAACTACATCATATCGATCTTCCTCATCCAGAAACCTTGAGGGAGCAAACTCAAGAGATGATACAGAGGCCTTTGCAACCCTTCTCCTCCAGCCACACTGAGTAACAATTGCAGCCTTTTGCAACTTTTTATAATATGAAAATGCAATTTACCGGCACAAATTAGCCTGAAGATATTGACAAAAACGATCATTATAGCAGGGCAAATAAGAAAGTAGAAATTGAATCCAAAATGTCAGCACAAACGATCAGACTATGGGCTGCCTGAAGATAAATTTGTATTTGCATGCTTCAATCAACTATACAAGATGGATCCTGAGATATTTAGTACATGGTAATAGCAGGATGCTGCTTATTGGCTGTTTAGATTATATTTTTTTTCTAATAAAAAAAGTATTCTCACATATTTAGTTATATAGTTATTTTCTTTTCATACCTTGTCAACAACTAAGCCTTATCCCACTTGACTTTTCTGGGTGCATTGTTCAAGAAACACCATTGTGTTTTATGAGAAACCATACTTCCATTCCTTCTAGTGTATTTCTGTAATGATATTACTCTTCATGATATTTTGTGATTAGTGGTGTCTGTTATGTTTTTTATTATCGCTCCAAAATGAGCGCTGGGCATTGGCCTTCTTTCAGATGGTGCTGCACAAGGGTTACAACCAGACCAAATTATTTCCACAGATGTTGCAATGAATAATGAACATATCAGGCGAAGTGCTTTAGCAGACTTATTTCTTGACATGTAATTTCATGTCTACTTCTTGTCCTCTCTTTGATGTACTAGATTGTTTTCTATTATTTGCTTACGGATTCCTTTGTTTTAATACTCTTATTGCATTGTTTTAGGCCTTTATGCAATGCACACACAACAGGAATAGATATATTATGGGCGAGTTTGCCTATGATCACTCTACCTCTGGAGAAAATGGCTACTCGAGTTACCGGATCACTCTGTCTTGTTACTGGACTTGGGGAGGAGATGATCGTTCCCAGGTGAGAGATATTTTCTTGATTACTGATATGGACAGTTATTGTTACCTTTCTGTTTATAACTAACTAACTGTTGTGTGTGAAACCAACCATGTAGCATGAAAGAGTATGAAGAGAGGGCAGTATCACTGGCCTTGAGTCGCCCAAAGCTTCAAGCTCTCACTAATAAGCTTAAGTCTGTTCGCATGACTTGCCCTTTATTTGACACAGCTCGCTGGGTGAGTTTAATACTCCCTCTCCTTTGCCTCAAATTATAAATGTATCAAATTCTTTTCTGTGACAGATAGTTTTAGATAGTATGTAGTTTATAAGATGCATTGTTCTGAATTTTGTAGGTGAGGAATCTTGAAAGAGGAAATTTTAAAATGTGGAATCTACATTGCTCTGGTCAACATCCCTAACATTTCAAGGTCACCGAAAATGATCTTGAATATCCTTATGATAGATAGATAGATAGATAGATAGATATAGGTGTTAGACGAGAATGTATATAAGAAAATTAAGAAAAAGTAGACCGATATTGTACTTGCTATGTTGATGAATATGAGTGTAATTCTGTTATAGCAATCACGAACATATCTATTTTGCTAGCAATCATGGATGAGTAATTTATTGTGTTTTGGCTTCACAATGCTCTTGATTAATTAACTAGAACATTAACAAGATATACAAAAAAAAGAAAGAAAGAAGGGGGGACTAATTACTTTTCACTAAAACACAAATGAACCAAAAGTTGAATCAAATACAACAAATTTGTTATTTATTATCATATATGAATTGCCAGAGCCAAAGTAATATATCATACAAATAGAATGAAATGATGGTGCTTCACTTTATCAAATTAGTTATTATCGTATCAGAACTGTTTTTCAAGGTAGTTAATTACTTTTTTATCCACTTGAAAACCTTTAGTCAAAACTTCAGGAGAAATAGGTGGAGTGGATCCAAAAACAGTATTTGCAACTGTGATAACACTTGGATTCTGACTGCTAAGACCAGAAATAGCAACAGCGTTGCCATAACCCACGTTCAGTTGGAAATGAATGAGACCAATTGGAAACACAAACACATCACCCTTGTTGAGCACTTTAGTAAAAAGACGGTTGGTGCCTTCAACAACAGTCAAAATCTCTGTGGCTCAAGGGTGAGTGTGAGGAGGGATTAAACCCTTAGGTGCAAAATCTAGGCGAGCAAGTGATATGCCGAGTGTGTTAAGTCCAGGTAGTTCGTTAACACTGACAGGAGTCACGTTTGAGCCAAGTTTGTTGACAACATTCCCAAGATCTACATGCTTGAAGAAATCTTCAGCTACTACAACTTTAGGATCTTTGCAAATGTTTTCATTCACAAATACTGCATAATAAGAAATTAAGAAGAATTAATTATAACGATGCTTAACCATATATATTGAAAGGAGTTTGATACTTGAGTATGTAATGATATATAGCAGCATTTTAGGTGTCATTGAGAGCCACACAGAAATCTTGCAGTGGACTAGGATCATAGGCTGATGCAAAAGAGGATGCCAAAGTCAACAAACCAACAAGGAAGTAGATTGCTTTCATTTTGTGCCTCGTAGTATACCTTACTATTGATGCCCTCTTCTTTCTTCTTCTTTTGTCTCTGTGTTTGTGAGCGCTGATCTCTTATAAATGATGCTATGTATTTAATTGCTTAGTTGTGATGAATTTGTTGAATGGGAAGCTTGCTATTTAAAAGGAGGAGTCATTGAATTGGCCTGCAAATTAACGTTGTTGCATCTAATAATTGCTGAACCATTCTATACAAACTCATCAAGGAAGATGGCTTTCTTATATACATATATACAGGAATCATACATGTAATCACAAAAGGCAAAACAAAAAAAACCTGCCAAAATGTGTAGTAGCCTCGTCGCTCGTGAGCATATATGAAGAATTCCTTTTCGGATCCACTTGGCCAAAACTTATACGGAAACTTAAAGATCAAATAATCATTCAACAATCTAGGCAAGATCAAATAATTAGTCAACAACCCTGATAATCAGTAACAAATTCAACTCTGATAATTTTTAGCAAAAAAAATTAATCTCAGTGATTATTCAGCAACACAGCAACAAATTCAAGATTCAATCACTAACAAATTAATTGATTACCAATTCAACATCATCTCAAAATACAAGGAGAAGGGAATCTGGGAAAGGGAGAACAGGGGAAGTGATGATGCATGGACTTACCAAGGGCGACTGGGTGACGAAGAGGACCCGACCCCAGAAGAGGATGAGTGCTTGGCAAAAAAGAAGAGAGATGACAAAGCACAGTCAGGTGTTCATCTAAAAAACTATCAAGTTAGTGATCATCTTCATTGGTTCCAGGGCAGTTGGTCAAGAGATCATCCTTTGATTCATACTGAAGAAACATATAAAAATCAAAATTTAATTTATAGATAATTATGAGTTTCAAGAGTGTCAAAGTTTGGTTTTTAGTATTACTACAAAACAAATATACAAAAAGTAACTATGTGAGTTGTTTACTCACCTTGCATCCACAAAAGAGGCAATAATTGTGGTCATCCCTCAGTTTCATCAAAACTTCTTGCAAATCCTAAATCGATTACATGTATCACTATCACAGTCGCAACCAAATACGAACGCAGGAATAGATTAACAAAGTTCAACAAGAATGAATTTCAAAGTATAAGAAATACAACAACGACAAGTAAGCTTTGTGCAATGGCTAGGTAGGATCGGCTTAAATGGATAAAATGATGACAAAGTGCAATGAGTAATATTTGTTTAAATCGCTTAGTATTTAGAGTATAACGAGGAGAAAATTAATCAGCAATGGAAGTGTATTGACTTAATGTGTGTGCCTGAGCAGTTAAGATAAAGAGAAAAAGAAAGCATTTGTGCTGTTTCCATGTGTTATTCAGGGATGCAACATAAATCAATACCAAAACACGGTTAAAAGGTGCGTTCAACAAAAAATATAACCTTTTAGTTACACACCTCTTTTGTTATTTCTTCCTCTTCCTCATCTTCCTCTTCTTCATCATCGTCATTCTTTTCCAGTTCAATGATTTCTCTATTCTCTAATTGATCAAGGGCAACATTTACCTTATGGAAATTGGCTACAACTCTCTTACTCTGCCATCGCTACTTCTGTCTCAAACCCAAAGTCTTGCATTAGATCCTCCTCTTTCCTCCTTTTTCTCTCAGCTATGATTTCCTCCTTTTTCCTCTTCTCCTTACGAGGATCATCTAAGCCAATACCAGCTCGCGATCGTCGAATCTCAATCCCGACTGGCTCAGCCCTACCCAAACCCTCTTTGCTAAGGCAGCACCAGACGTATAACCCATTTGTTTGAGCAGCTTAAACCCAATGTGGGATTGTGGTATTGGAGCTTCCACTTTTGTTAATGTTTGCTCATCCTCTTCTTTCTGCTTTCTATCTCTTTCAAGTTTCTGCCGTTCTTGCCAGCTGAGTGTTTTTAACTTATTCTTGGAAGAGCTGATCGAAGGGTCATTCTTGCCAGATATCTGCACATAAGAAAGGGATCCTCTTCACCAAAATATAACTATAGTACATACAATCCGTAAAATAAAAGAGGTTAACATAATTTAAGCCATAATTTAAACATGAGGAGCCCAGGAAGGCCGCGAGACGTTGAAACGCCGACAATGACCTTCAATTGCGAGACAAGAGAGGAGAAAGGGAGAGATCTTGCGTGCGACGCACAGTGAGACAGATAAGAGAGATCCAGCAGAGAGAGACAGAGAGAGGATAGGAAAAGGAGAGAATAAGATGAAGAATACTAAAATTTTTAGAGGCGTGAGGGTTTCTAAACCTAGACGAAAAACAATTTTAATTTTTTTGTTTTTTTAATATGTTCAATTCAGATGAAGAATAAATTTGATTTTTTGTTTTTTAATATGTTTTTGTTTTGTTGTTTAAATTATTTGAAACTATAAAATTAGGATTAATTGAATTTTAAAATTTGATTAATTTATAAGGGTATTTTTGTCTAATCAAATAAAGGAAGGATGTTTAAGACTTTTTATAAAATTATATAAAAAATATATTTTTATTTTAATTTAATTAAAGGAGTGTATTAGTAAAAATGGTAATATAATATATATTTAAAAAAGAAAAAATTAAATGCTGATATAGAAAATAAATTTCACATGGCTTGTTATTACTTGTCCGTATTTTAAATATATCGATACGTATGAATTTATCATCGTACCATAGCAAACACCTTTATTTATTTGCCCAATTACTGCAACCAGTTATTCACTCCAACCACCTCTGAGCTCGATGCCACCAACACTTTCTAGCTTCTTAATATCGGGTAGCGGTTTTTATTAAGAGAACAATATAAACATGCTTACGAGGAGGAAGAAGAGGGCATTGGTGTCATTTCACAACAAAACTAGGGTTTAGAAAAACAGAAACGGATCACTTTAAAATACCCTTCACTCCAAATAACTAGTTCATTTGATACTGCGGTTGCTACGAGTTGGAGCGTCCATTGTCTCCAAATCTCTTAAGAGCGCAAATCTGCACCGCAACCATGGCCATTTCTGCCGCTGTCACAACTACCGCAGCGCCACGCCAGCTGTCATAGAAGGAGCAGGACATCCAGATGATGGTTGCTGCTGAGTTCCACCTCGAAACCAAAAATTGCGACTTCCAGATGGAACGCTACGTCTTCAAACGCCGAAATGATGGTCAGTCTTCGTGATCTTTTTCGTTTCTCCTTTTGGATTTTTAGTCTGAATATTAGTGAAGAGTGTGTCTATTATGGCGAGTTTGAAGGATATTTTGCAAAATGTTATATCTTTTCAGTCTCAAATTGTTTATTCTGATATGGATTTTTTCATATTTACTCAAACTGTAGTGAGTAGTTCAGTTCTTGAAATCTAATGCAAACAACACAGATGTGCGTAGTTGTTTTTTGTAATATATTCCTTGCTCTTTTGTGAATTTTGTATTCGATTTTTTTACATTTATCTATTCCTGTATCTAGGGTTCCTTTTTTGATATATACTTTTTATAAATTTGTTATAATCGTGTGGTTTGTCAATTTTTCTTTATTTGTTTCGTGTTTTCTATTTAAAGAGTCAATTTAATTTCTAATAAGGATTTTGATACGAGTAAGTGTATTTTGTATGACCACCTTTGTGTTCAAAACAGCTTATTATCATAATTTTATGATAGAGCTTATGAAAGCATTTTTATGTTTGGTTGATTTTTCGTATTCCTTGTTCCCAGGTATTTACATAATTAACCTTGGCAAGACATGGGAGAAGCTCCAACTTGCTGCTAGGATTATTGTTGCTATCGAGAACCCGCAGGACATTATTGTTCAGTCTGCTAGGCCATATGGTCAGAGAGCTGTCCTTAAGTTTGCACAATACACTGGTGCGAATACAGTTGCTGAAAGGCACACTCCTGGAACATTTACCAATCAAATGCAAACATCCTATAACGAGCCTCGTCTACTCATTCTGACTAATCCAAGGACTGATCATCAGGTGCCGCTTATGTTATTCACTTGTTTCACTATTAACTGTCAATATGTTTTTTGTGGGAGTTTGAAATTCTGTTATTAATTGAAATCATCTTGGGTTTGTTTTTCTATTTTTTTTCAAAAAAATATGTGCAGCCCATTAAGAAAAGTGCTCTTGGAAATATTTTGACCCTTGCCTTCTGTGACACCGATTCTTCGATGCGCTATGTTGATGTTGGCATTCCTGCCAATAACAAGGGGAAGCACAGTATTGGTTATCTGTTTTGGTTATTAGCAAGGATGGTTCTACAGATGAGGGGTACTATTCGTCCGGGGCTTAAGTGGGACGTGATGGTAAACTAATTTTTGCTCTTAACGGATTGAACTATTATTATTTTGTAGCACTTTTAGATTTATTGTGTTTCCCAATGTCTGCATTGTAAGTGTTTGATCTTGTATGCACTTATTTAGAACAATCTTTCTTGATGTACATACAGGTGTAAAAAATTTCATATTTTAACAAAAGATAGTAGTTTTATTATGTGGTTTCCTTTGAACCTTAGCTAAATTTGTCAACTTTTCATGTGTAGATGGATTTATTCTTCTATAGAGAACCTGAAGAGGCCAAGCAACAAGAGAAGGAGGAATTACCAGCTGCCCCATAATATGCCATTCAAGATTTTGGTGATGTTGGCATTGCCGACTTCCCCGCAGCTGATGGGGAATGGGGGGCTGTTACAGCTGAACAATCCTGGACTGGACTGAACCAGTTCCTCAGCAACCCATTGCAGCTGCTCCTGCTAACTGGGCCCCAGACGCCAGTAAGAATAATTATTTCCACTCTGGATCTGTTAAATTTGATGCAACATAATTGTCATATTTGCTTCTAATATCTTGTAGTCAAATAATTCTGGGTTGTTGTGTTTGAATCATTCTCCCTCGATATGCAAGAAAATCTGTGCGCCTTAACATAGTTCTGTCGAAAACTGTGATGGCAATTTATTTGACCCAAGTTCTTTTGTATCCGCAGCTACAGGTGATTGGGAGCCAGTTCCAGCTCCACAGGCATCCGTTCCTACACCTGGAGGTGTTGCTCCCACTGGCTGGGACTAGGCATCGAGTTTGAAATTTTGTTTCTATGTTTTCTTTGCTTCCTGAGCAATTTTCCTTCCGGGATTATTTCTTTAGGAAACATACATTAGTATTTTGTAGTCATGGTATTGAGTTTTAAAATTTTGTTGACGTATCGATGGAAGCTTGTTTAGTTTCAACAATTTAAGAGGATTCGTAATGGAAGTTTGAGCAGTTAATTGACAACGACATGCTACTTTTTGCATGGCAAATTTGTTCTTGGTGATTGTTCTTCAGTTTGATTAGTATTGAAAAATATAGATAAGCTTAGTATATATGCAAAAGTACAATAAAATAAACTTAGGTATTTTCTTAAAATATATGAAGATCTGCCATTATAACCAAGGCAATACCTTTCACTTGTTTCTTTGATTCACCAAGAATATCTTGATCATATTCGGCTGAGGGCTTATCCTTGTATTGTGATTTACCCTTTGATATTGAAATCCGTATCCTTTTGAGTAGATCCATTATCTCTTCATGATGAGGTGACTCTGTTTTCTCAGCCTTGAATGATTTAGATCTCTTGTCTTCAATTTTTCTACTTGTTTAAATTCCCTCAGTGTCTCCTTTAGATCTTATAATCTTTGAATTGGTAAATGGAGAGACAGCCATTTTGAACGCAAAGGGTGAAGGTTGAACTTGAACCTCTGCCATCATTTTAACAAGCTGTATCATAGTATTATCCTCAGAACTTAGTCCGCACAATATCAGGGAACATTATTAACATATCACTACCCTAAATTGCATCAAGTTATGTATTGAAGAACAAATAAGATGAAAATTTTGCTCATTATGTTGCAGAAAGCCATACGAAATTATTCTTCCCAAAAATTTATTGTGAAGTAAATGGCTTTTTTATTAAAATAAATAAGAAAGTACGCAGTCCCAATTCATGCACGTCACCCACAAAATGGGTTTGCATGCCAATTCATGGTAGCCGGCCACGAAATAGGGGCAGGGTTCCAACTCTTGGAAAGTAGGCACGAAATGGCACCTCAGGAACAACGTCCGCGAATTGGTGCAACTCCGGGGTGGTTGGTGCGCGAAATTGTGAACAATACTTTTTCACAACTCTCATAATCCCAGGTCATGAGCCCCAAAAACGTGGTAGCTCAATACCATGGCATTACACAACTTCGCACAACTAACCAGCAAGTGCACTGGGTCGTCCAAGTAATAAACCTTACGCGAGTAAGGGTCGATCCCACGGAGATTGTTAGTATTGAAGCAAGCTATGGTCATCTTGTAAATCTTAGTCAGGCAAACTCAAATGGATATGGTGATGAACGAAAATAAACATAAAGGTAAAGATAGAGATACTTATGTAATTCATTGGTAGGAACTTCAGATAAGCGCATGAAGATGCCTTCCCTTCCGTCTCTCTGCTTTCCTACTGTCTTCATCCAATCCTTCTTACTCCTTTCCATGGCAAGCTTAAGCAAGGGTTTCACCGTTGTCAGTGGCTACCTCCCATCCTCTCAGTGAAAGCGATTGCATATGCTCTGTCACAGCATAGCGGAATTCATCTGTCGGTTCTCAATTAGGCCGGAATAGAATCCAGTGATTCTTTTGTGTCTGTCACTAACGCCCCGCCCTCAGGAGTTTGAAGCGCGTCACAGTCATTCAGTCATTGAATCCTACTCAGAATACCACAGACAAGGTTAGACCTTCCGGATTCTCTTGAATGCCGCCATCAGTTCTCGCCTATACCACGAAGATTCCGGTTAAAGAACCCAAGAGATATTCACTGGAGCCTTGAACGCTTGTAGAACAAGAGTGGTTGTCAGTCACCTTGTTCATGGGTGAGAATGGTGATGAGTGTCAATCATCACCTTCATCAAGTTGAAGAACAAGTGATATCTTGGAACAAGAACAAGCGGAATTGAATGGAAGAACAATAGTAATTGCATTAATACTCGAGGTACAGCAGAGCTCCACACCTTAATCTATGGTGTGTAGAAACTCCACCGTTGAAAATACATAAGCATAAGGTCTAGGCATGGCCGAATGGCCAGCCTCCCAAAGTGATCAAAAGATCTAAAGAAAAAGGTTCCAAAGATCAAAAGATCCAATAGTCAAAGGTCCTACTTATAGAAAACTAGTAGCCTAAGGTGTACAGAAATGAGTAAATGACATAAAAATCCACTTCCGAGCCCACTTGGTGTGTGCTTGGGCTGAGCAATGAAGCATTTTTCGTGCAGAGACTCCTCTTGGAGTTAAACGCCAGCTTTTATGCCAGTTTGGGCGTTTAACTCCCATTTGGGTGCCAGTTCCAGCGTTTAACGCTGGGATTTCTTGAGGTGACTTTGAACGCCGGTTTGGGCCATCAAATCTTGGGCAAAGTATGGACTATCATATATTGCTGGAAAGCCCAGAATGTCTACTTTCCAACGCCGTTGAGAGCGCGCCAATTGGGCTTCTGTAGCTCCAGAAAATCCACTTCGAGTGCAGGGAGGTCAGAATCCAACAGCATCTGCAGTCCTTTTTGGTCTCTGAATCAGATTTTTGCTCAGGTCCCTCAATTTCAGCCAGAAAATACCTGAAATCACAGAAAAACACACAAACTCATAGTGAAGTCCAGAAAAGTGAATTTTAACTAAAGACTAATAAAAATATACTAAAAACTAATAAGATCGTACCAAAAACATACTAAAAACAATGCCAAAAAGTATACAAATTATCCGCTCATCACAACACCAAACTTAAATTGTTGCTTGTCCTCAAGCAACTGAAAATCAAATAAGATAAAAAGAAGAGAATATGCAATGAATTCCAAAAACATCTGTGAAGATCAGTATTAATTAGATGAGCGGGGCTTTTAACTTTTTGCCTCTAAATAGTTTTGGCATCTCACTCTATCCTTTGAAATTCAGAATGGTTGGCTTCTTTAGGAACTCAGAGTCCAGATAGTGTTAATGATTCTCTTAGTAAAGTATGATGATTCTTGAACATAGCTACTTATTGAGTCTTGGCTGTGGCCCAAAGCACTCTGTCTTCCAGTATTACCACCGGATACATACATGCCACAGACACATAATTGGGTGAACCTTTTCAGATTGTGACTCAGCTTTGCTAAAGTCCCCAATTAGAGGTGTCCAGGGTTCTTAAGCACACTCTTATTGCCTTGGATCACAACTCTTTATTTCTCTATATATATATTTTTTTCGTTTTTTTTTTTCGTTTTCTTTTCTCTTTTTTTTTTTGAATAGCTTTTTCTTGCTTCAAGAATCATTTTAATGATTTTTCAGATCCTCAGTAACATGTCTCCTTTTTCATCATTCTTTCAAGAGCCAACATTCATGAACCACAAATTCAAGATACATATGCACTGTTTAAGCATACATTCAGAGAACAAAAATATTGCCACCACATCAAAATAATTAAACTGTTATAAAATTCAAAATTCATGCAATTCTTCCTTTTTCAATTAAACACATTTTTATTTAAGAAAGGTGATGGATTCATAGGACATTCATAACTTTAAGGCATGGACACTAAGATACTAATGATCACAAGACACAAACATGGATAAACATAAGCACTAAAAATTCGAAAAACAGGAGAACAAATAACAAGGAAATCAAAGAACGGGTCCACCTTAGTGATGGCGGCTCTTTCTTGCTCTTGAAGATCCTATGGAGTGCTTGAGCTCCTCAATGTCTCTTCCTTGTCTTTGTTGCTCCTCCCTCATGATTCTTTGATCCTCTCTAATCTCATGAAGGATGATGGAGTGTTCTTGATGCTCCACCCTTAGTTGTCCCCTGTTGGAACTCAATTCTCCTAGGGAGGTGTTTGGTTGCTCCCAATAGTTTTGTGGAGGAAAGTGCATCCCTTGAGGAATCTCAGGGATTTCATGATGAGTGGGATCTCTTGTGTGCTCCATCCTCTTCTTAGTGATGGGCTTGTCCTCCTCAATGGGGGTGTCTCCCTCTATGTCAACTCCAACTGAATAACAGAGGTGACAAATGAGATGAGGAAAGGCTAACCTTGCCAAGGTAGAGGACTTGTCCGCCACCTTATAGAGTTCTTGGGCTATGACCTCATGAACCTCTATTTCTTCTCCAATCATGATGCTATGGATCATGATGGCCCGGTCTATGGTAACTTCGGACCGGTTGCTAGTGGGAATGATTGAGCGTTGTATGAACTCTAACCATCCTCTAGCCACGGGCTTGAGGTCATGCCTTCTCAATTGGACCGGCTTTCCCTTTGAATCTTGCTTCCATTGTGCGCTCTCTTCACATATGACTGTGAGGACTTGGTCCAACCTTTGATCAAAGTTGACCCTTCTTGTGTAAGGATGTTCATCTCCTTGCATCATAGGCAAGTTGAACGCCACCCTCACACTCTCCGGACTAAAATTCAAGTATTTCCCCCGAACCATAGTGAGATAATTCTTTGGATTCGGGTTCACACTTTGGTCATGGTTCTTGGTGATCCATGCATTGGCATAGAACTCTTGAACCATCAAGATTCCGACTTGTTGAATGGGGTTGGTAAGAACTTCCCAACCTCTTCTTCGAATCTCATGTCGGATTTTCGGATATTCACTCTTTTTGAGTGAAAAAGGGACCTCGGGGATCACCTTCTTCAAGGCCACAACTTCATAGAAATGGTCTTGATGCACCCTTGAGATGAACCTATCCATCTCCCATGACTCGGAGGTGGAAGCTTTTGCCTTCCCTTTCCTCTTTCTAGAGGTTTCTCCGGCCTTGGATGCCATAATGGTTATGGAAAAACGAAAAAGCAACGCTTTTACCACACCAAACTTAAAATGTTTGCTCGTCCTCGAGCAAAAGAAGAAAGAAGAGAGTAGAAGAAGAAGAAATGAGGAAGAGGGAGATGGTGGTGTGTTCGGCCAAAGAGGGGGAGAAGTGGTGTTTAGGTTGTGTGAAAATGAAGGGTTGAAGAAGGGTATATATAGGAGAGAGGGGGGGTAATGGTTCGGCCATTATGGGTGGGTTTGGGAGGGAAAGTGGTTTGAATTTGAAGGGTGAGGTTGGTGGGGATTTATGAAGGATGGATGTGAGTGGTGAAGAGAAAGATGGGATTTGATAGGTGAAGGGTTTTTGGGGAAGAGGTGTTGAGGTGATTGGTGAATGGGGGAAGAAGAGAGAGAGTGGTGGTAGGGTCCTGTGGGGTCCACAGATCCTGTGGTGTCAAGGAAAAGTCATCCCTGCACCAAATGGCATCAAAATCCACGTTTTGAGCCATTTCTGGCGTTAAACGCCGGGCTGGTGCCCATTCTTGGCGTTTAACGCCAGGTTCTTACCCTTTCCTGGCGTTTAACGCCAGTCTGGTGCCCTTTTCTGGCGTTAAACGCCCAGAAGGGTGCCAGACTGGGCGTTAAACGCCCAACTGCTAGGCTTACTGGCGTTTAAACGCCAGCAGCATCTTCCTCCAGTGTGTGCTGTTTTTCTTCCTGTTTTTCATTTTGTTTTTGCTTTTTTTTCATTGTTTTTGTGACTTCTTATGATCATCAACCTACAAAAAAGATAAAATAACAAAAGAAAATAATTAATTATAAAACATTGGGTTGCCTCCCAACAAGCGCTTCTTTAGTGTCACTAGCTTGACAGAGGACTCTCATGGAGCCTCAGAAATGCTCAGAACCGTGTTGGAACCTCCCAACACCAAACTTAGAGTTTGAATGTGGGGGTTCAACACCAAACTTAGAGTTTGGTTGTGGCCTCCCAACACCAAACTTAGAGTTTGACTGTGGGGGCTCTGTTTGGCTCTGTTTTGAGAGAAGCTCTTCATGCTTCCTCTCCATGATGACAGAGGGATATCCTTGGGCCTTAAACACCAAGGATTCTTCATTCACTTGAATGATCAACTCTCCTCTATCAACATCAATCACAGCCTTTGCTGTGGCTAGGAAGGGTCTGCCAAGGATGATGGATTCATCCATGCACTTCCCAGTCTCTAGGACTATAAAATCAGTAGGGATGTAATGGTCTTCAACTTTTACCAGAACATCCTCTACAAGTCCATAGGCTTGTTTTCTTGAGTTGTCTGCCATCTCTAGTGAGATCTTTGCAGCTTGCACCTCAAAGATCCCTAATTTCTCCATTACAGAGAGGGGCATGAGGTTCACACTTGACCCTAAGTCACACAAGGCCTTCTTGAAGGTCATGGTGCCTATGGTACAAGGTATAGAAAACTTCCCAGGATCCTGCCTCTTTTGAGGCAGTTTCTGCCTAGACAAGTCATCCAGTTCTTTGGTGAGCAAAAGGGGGTTCATCCTCCCAAGTCTCATTTCCAAATAACTTGTCATTCAGCTTCATGATTGCTCCAAGGTATTTGGTAACTTGCTCCTCAATGACATATTCATCCTCTTCAGAGGAAGAATACTCATCAGAGCTCATGAATGGCAGAAGTAAGTCCAATGGAATCTCTATGGTCTCATCTTGAGCCTCAGATTCCCATGGTTCCTCATTGGGGAACTCACTGGAGGCCAGTGGACGTCCAGTGAGGCCTTCCTCAGTGGCGTTTACTGCCTCTTCTCCCTCCCAGAATTCGGCCATGTTGATGGCTTTGCACTCTCCTTTTGGATTTTCTTCTGTATTGCTTGGGAGAGTACTTGGAGGGAGTTCAGTAATTTTCTTGCTCAGCTGACCCACTTGTCCTTCCAAATTTCTGATGGAGGACCTTGTTTCAGTCATGAAACTTTGAGTGGTTTTGATCAGATCAGAGACCATGGTAGCTAAGTCAGAGGTATTCTGCTTAGAGCTCTCTGTCTGTTGCTGAGAAGATGATGGAAAAGGCTTGCTATTGCTAAACCTGTTTCTTCCACCATTATTGTTATTGAAACCTTGTTGAGGTCTCTGTTGATCCTTCCATGAAAGATTTGGATGGTTCCTCCATGAAGGATTGTAGGTGTTTCCATAGGGTTCTCCCATGTAATTCACCTCTTCTATTGAAGGGTTCTCAGGATCATAGGCTTCTTCCTCAGATGAAGCTTCCTTAGTACTGCTTGGTGCATTTTGCATTCCGGACAGACTTTGAGAAATCATATTGACTTGTTGAGTCAATATTTTGTTCTGAGCCAATATGGCATTCAGAGTGTCAATCTCAAGAACTCCTTTCTTCTGACTAGTCCCATTGTTCACAGGATTTCTTTCAGAAGTATACATGAATTGGTTATTTGCAACCATTTCAATCAGTTCTTGAGCCTCAGTAGGCGTCTTCTTCAGATGAAGAGATCCTCCAGAAGAGCTATCCAAAGACATCTTGGACAGTTCAGAGAGACCATCATAGAAAATACCTATGATGCTCCATTCAGAAAGCATATCCGTGGGACACTTTCTGATCAATTGTTTGTATCTTTCCCAAGCTTCATAGAGGGATTCTCCTTCCTTCTGTCTGAAGGTTTGGACTTCCACTCTAAGCTTACTCAATTTTTGAGGTGGAAAGAACTTTGCCAAGAAGGCATTGACTAGCTTTTCCCAAGAGTCCAGGCTTTCTTTAGGTTGGGAATCCAACCATGTTCTAGCTCTGTCTCTTACAGCAAAAGGGAATAGCATCAGTCTGTAGACCTCAGGGTCAACCTCATTAGTCTTGACTGTGTCACAGATTTGCAAGAACTCAGCTAAAAACTGATGAAGATCTTCCAGTGGAAGTCCATGGAACTTGCAATTCTGTTGCATTAGAGAAACTAATTGAGGCTTAAGCTCAAAGTTGTTTGCTCCAATGGCAGGGATAGAGATGCTTCTCCCATAGAAATCGGGAGTAGGTGCAGTAAAGTCACCCAGCACCTTCCTTGCATTGTTGGCATTGTGGTTGTTTTCGGCTGCCATTTGTTCTTCTTCTTTGAAGAGTTCGTTCAGGTGCTCTAAAGAGAGTTGTGCTCTGGCTTCTCTTAGCTTTCTCTTCAAGGTCCTTTCAGGTTCAGGATCAGCCTCAACAAGAATGCCTTTGTCTTTACTCCTGCTCATAAGAAAGAGAAGAGAACAAGAAAAAGTGGAATCCTCTATGTCACAGTATAGAGATTCCTTTAGGTGTCAGAGGAAAAGAAGAGTAGAAGACAGAAGTGGAAAATTTGAACTTAACAGAGAAGATAGAGTTTGAATTTTGCATTAAGGGATAGTGTTAGTCCATAAATAGAAGGATGTGAGAAGGAGGGAAGTCATTTTCGAAAATCAAGTGAAAATTTTGAAAACATTTTTGAAAAACATTACTTAATTTTCGAAAATGAAGATGGAAAAGAAATCAAGTGATTTTTGAAAAAGATTTTGAAATTAGAAGTCAAAAAGATTTGATTGAAAACTATTTTGAAAAAGATGTGGTTAAGAAGATATGATTGATTTAAAAAAAATGTGATTGAGAAGATATGATTTGAAAAACATTTTAAAAAGATTTGATTTGAAAATTAAAAACTTGACTAACAAGAAAAGATATGATTCAAACATTAAACCTTTCTCAACAGAAAAGGTAACATACTTGAAATGTTGAATCAAATCATTAATTGATAGTAAGTATCTTTAAAAATGGAAAGAAATTGGTTTTGAAAAAGATTTGATTGGAAAATTGATTTGAAAAAGATTTGATTTTGAAAAGATTTTGAAAACTTGAAAAAAAATTTGATTTGAAAACAAAATCTTCCCTTCTAGCCATCCTGGCGTTAAACGCCCAGAATGGTATCCATTCTGGCGTTTAACGCCCAAAATGCTACCTTTTTGGGCGTTAAACGCCCAACCAGGTACCCTGGCTGGCGTTTAAACGCCAGTCTGTCCTTCTTCACTGGGCGTTTTGAACGCCCAGCTTTTTCTGTGCAATTCCTCTGCTGTATGTTCTGAATCTTCAATTCTCTGTATTATTGACTTGAAAAGACACAAATTAAAAATATTTTTGGATTTTTGATAATAAGGACAAACCAAAATGCAACAAGAATTAAATAACAATGCATGCAAAACACCAAACTTAGCAGTTTGTATACCACTGACACTAACAGGATGAAAATGCATATGAGACACACAAAACACTCAAGTCAATAGAATTCAAAGATTAGAACACGAAAATCATCAAGAATTTACTTGAAGATCCTTAAGACTCATGAATGCATGCAATAGACACCAAACTTATGATGAGACACTAGACTCAAACAAGAAATATTTTTGGATTTTATGATTTTGTAATTTTTTTGTGTTTTTCGAAAATTAGGTAAAAAAAAAGTATCAAAATTCTTAATGAGAATTCCAGGAATCAGTGCAATGCTAGTCTAAGACTCCGGTCCAGGAATTAGACATGGCTTCACAGCCAGCCAAGCTTTCAAAGAAAGCTTCGGTCCAAAACACTAGACATGGCCAAAGGCCAGCCAAGCCTTAGCAGATCACTGCTCCAAAAGCAAGATTGATAAAGAATCAACAAGCTCTTGTGATGATAAGTTGAAACCTCGGTCCAATGAAATTAGACATGGCTTCTCAGCCAGCCAGATTTCAACAAATCATCATGAAACTCTAGAATTCATCTTCAAGAATTTCGAAAAAAATAAATACCTAATCTAAGCAACAAGATGAACCGTCAGTTGTCCAGCCTGAACAATCCCGGGCAATAACACCAAAAACTTGATGTTGTTGCCGGATCTTGGCACTGATGTTACCAAAAGCTTGCTTAAAACTTGAACAATCCCCGGCAACGGCGCCAAAAACTTGGTGTTGTTGCCGGATTTTGGCATTAATGTTACCGGACAAAAGGCTTGCTCAAAACTTGAACAATCCCCGGCAACGGCGCCAAAAACTTGGTGCGCGAAATTGTGAACAATACTTTTTCACAACTCTCATAATCCCAGGTCATGAGCCCCAAAAACGTGGTAGCTCAATACCATGGCATTACACAACTTCGCACAACTAACCAGCAAGTGCACTGGGTCGTCCAAGTAATAAACCTTACGCGAGTAAGGGTCGATCCCACGGAGATTGTTAGTATTGAAGCAAGCTATGGTCATCTTGTAAATCTTAGTCAGGCAAACTCAAATGGATATGGTGATGAACGAAAATAAACATAAAGGTAAAGATAGAGATACTTATGTAATTCATTGGTAGGAACTTCAGATAAGCGCATGAAGATGCCTTCCCTTCCGTCTCTCTGCTTTCCTACTGTCTTCATCCAATCCTTCTTACTCCTTTCCATGGCAAGCTTAAGCAAGGGTTTCACCGTTGTCAGTGGCTACCTCCCATCCTCTCAGTGAAAGCGATTGCATATGCTCTGTCACAGCATAGCGGAATTCATCTGTCGGTTCTCAATCAGGCCGGAATAGAATCCAGTGATTCTTTTGCGTCTGTCACTAACGCTCCGCCCTCAGGAGTTTGAAGCGCGTCACAGTCATTCAGTCATTGAATCCTACTCAGAATACCACAGACAAGGTTAGACCTTCCGGATTCTCTTGAATGCCGCCATCAGTTCTCGCCTATACCACGAAGATTCCGGTTAAAGAACCCAAGAGATATTCACTGGAGCCTTGAACGCTTGTAGAACAAGAGTGGTTGTCAGTCACCTTGTTCATGGGTGAGAATGGTGATGAGTGTCAATCATCACCTTCATCAAGTTGAATAACAAGTGATATCTTGGAACAAGAACAAGCGGAATTGAATGGAAGAACAATAGTAATTGCATTAATACTCGAGGTACAGCAGAGCTCCACACCTTAATCTATAGTGTGTAGAAACTCCACCGTTGAAAATACATAAGCATAAGGTCTAGGCATGGCCGAATGGCCAGCCTCCCAAAGTGATCAAAAGATCTAAAGAAAAAGGTTCCAAAGATCAAAAGATCCAATAGTCAAAGGTCCTACTTATAGAAAACTAGTAGCCTAAGGTGTACAGAAATGAGTAAATGACATAAAAATCCACTTCCGGGCCCACTTGGTGTGTGCTTGGGCTGAGCAATGAAGCATTTTTCGTGCAGAGACTCCTCTTGGAGTTAAACGCCAGCTTTTATGCCAGTTTGGGCGTTTAACTCCCATTTGGGTGCCAGTTCCAGCGTTTAACGCTGGGATTTCTTGAGGTGACTTTGAACGCCGGTTTGGGCCATCAAATCTTGGGCAAAGTATGGACTATCATATATTGCTGGAAAGCCCAGGATGTCTACTTTCCAACGCCGTTGAGAGCGCGCCAATTGGGCTTCTGTAGCTCCAGAAAATCCACTTCGAGTGCAGGGAGGTCAGAATCCAACAGCATCTGCAGTCCTTTTTGGTCTCTGAATCAGATTTTTGCTCAGGTCCCTCAATTTCAGCCAGAAAATACCTGAAATCACAGAAAAACACACAAACTCATAGTGAAGTCCAGAAAAGTGAATTTTAACTAAAGACTAATAAAAATATACTAAAAACTAACAAGATCGTACCAAAAACATACTAAAAACAATGCCAAAAAGTATACAAATTATCCGCTCATCACAACACCAAACTTAAATTGTTGCTTGTCCTCAAGCAACTGAAAATCAAATAAGATAAAAAGAAGAGAATATGCAATGAATTCCAAAAACATCTGTGAAGATCAGTATTAATTAGATGAGCGGGGCTTTTAACTTTTTGCCTCTAAATAGTTTTGGCATCTCACTCTATCCTTTGAAATTCAGAATGGTTGGCTTCTTTAGGAACTCAGAGTCCAGATAGTGTTAATGATTCTCTTAGTAAAGTATGATGATTCTTGAACATAGCTACTTATTGAGTCTTGGCTGTGGCCCAAAGCACTCTGTCTTCCAGTATTACCACCGGATACATACATGCCACAGACACATAATTGGGTGAACCTTTTCAGATTGTACTCAGCTTTGCTAAAGTCCCCAATTAGAGGTGTCCAGGGTTCTTAAGCACACTCTTATTGCCTTGGATCACAACTCTTTATTTCTCTATATATATATTTTTTTCGTTTTTTTTTCGTTTTCTTTTTCTCTTTTTTTTTTTGAATAGCTTTTTCTTGCTTCAAGAATCATTTTAATGATTTTTCAGATCCTCAGTAACATGTCTCCTTTTTCATCATTCTTTCAAGAGCCAACATTCATGAACCACAAATTCAAGATACATATGCACTGTTTAAGCATACATTTGCCACCACATCAAAATAATTAAACTGTTATAAAATTCAAAATTCATGCAATTCTTCCTTTTTCAATTAAACACATTTTTATTTAAGAAAGGTGATGGATTCATAGGACATTCATAACTTTAAGGCATGGACACTAAGATACTAATGATCACAAGACACAAACATGGATAAACATAAGCACTAAAAATTCGAAAAACAGGAGAACAAATAACAAGGAAATCAAAGAACGGGTCCACCTTAGTGATGGCGGCTCTTTCTTGCTCTTGAAGATCCTATGGAGTGCTTGAGCTCCTCAATGTCTCTTCCTTGTCTTTGTTGCTCCTCCCTCATGATTCTTTGATCCTCTCTAATCTCATGAAGGATGATGGAGTGTTCTTGATGCTCCACCCTTAGTTGTCCCCTGTTGGAACTCAATTCTCCTAGGGAGGTGTTTGGTTGCTCCAATAGTTTTGTGGAGGAAAGTGCATCCCTTGAGGAATCTCAGGGATTTCATGATGAGTGGGATCTCTTGTGTGCTCCATCCTCTTCTTAGTGATGGGCTTGTCCTCCTCAATGGGGTGTCTCCCTCTATGTCAACTCCAACTGAATAACAGAGGTGACAAATGAGATGAGGAAAGGCTAACCTTGCCAAGGTAGAGGACTTGTCCGCCACCTTATAGAGTTCTTGGGCTATGACCTCATGAACCTCTATTTCTTCTCCAATCATGATGCTATGGATCATGATGGCCCGGTCTATGGTAACTTCGGACCGGTTGCTAGTGGGAATGATTGAGCGTTGTATGAACTCTAACCATCCTCTAGCCACGGGCTTGAGGTCATGCCTTCTCAATTGGACGGCTTTCCCTTTGAATCTTGCTTCCATTGTGCGCTCTCTTCACATATGACTGTGAGGACTTGGTCCAACCTTTGATCAAGTTGACCCTTCTTGTGTAGGATGTTCATCTCCTTGCATCATAGGCAAGTTGAACGCCACCCTCACACTCTCCGGACTAAAATCAAGTATTCCCCGACCATAGTGAGATAATTCTTTGGATTCGGGTTCACACTTGGTCATGGTTCTTGGTGATCCATGCATTGGCATAGAACTCTTGAACCATCAAGATTCCGACTTGTTGAATGGGGTTGGTAAGAACTTCCCAACCTCTTCTTCGAATCTCATGTCGGATTTTCGGATATTCACTCTTTTTGAGTGAAAAAGGGACCTCGGGGATCACCTTCTTCAAGGCCACAACTTCATAGAAATGGTCTTGATGCACCCTTGAGATGAACCTATCCATCTCCATGACTCGGAGGTGGAAGCTTTTGCCTTCCTTTCTCTTTCTGAGGTTTCTCCGGCCTTGGATGCCATAATGTTATGGAAAACGAAAAAGCAACACTTTTACCACACCAAACTTAAAATGTTTGCTCGTCCTCGAGCAAAGAAGAAAGAAGAGAGTAGAAGAAGAAGAAATGAGGAAGAGGAGATGGTGGTGTGTTCGGAAAGAGGGAGAATGGTGTTTAGGTTGTGTGAAAATGAAGGTGAAGAAGGGTATATAGGAGAGAGGGGGGGTAATGGTTCGGCCATTATGGGTGGGTTTGGGAGGGAAAGTGGTTTGAATTTGAAGGGTGAGGTTGGTGGGGATTTATGAAGGATGGATGTGAGTGGTGAAGAGAAAGATGGGATTTGATAGGTGAAGGGTTTTTGGGGAAGAGGTGTTGAGGTGATTGGTGAATGGGGGAAGAAGAGAGAGAGTGGTGGTAGGGTCCTGTGGGGTCCACAGATCCTGTGGTGTCAAGGAAAAGTCATCCCTGCACCAAATGGCATCAAAATCCACGTTTTGAGCCATTTCTGGCGTTAAACGCTGGGCTGGTGCCCATTCTTGGCGTTTAACGCCAGGTTCTTACCCTTTCCTGGCGTTTAACGCCAGTCTGGTGCCCTTTTCTGGCGTTAAACGCCCAGAAGGGTGCCAGACTGGGCGTTAAACGCCCAACTGCTAGGCTTACTGGCGTTTAAACGCCAGCAGCATCTCCTCCAGTGTGTGCTGTTTTTCTTCCTGTTTTTCATTTTGTTTTTGCTTTTTTTTCATTGTTTTTGTGACTTCTTATGATCATCAACCTACAAAAAGATAAAATAACAAAAGAAAATAATTAATTATAAAACATTGGGTTGCCTCCCAACAAGCGCTTCTTTAGTGTCACTAGCTTGACAGAGGACTCTCATGGAGCCTCAGAAATGCTCAGAACCGTGTTGGAACCTCCCAACACCAAACTTAGAGTTTGAATGTGGGGTTCAACACCAAACTTAGAGTTTGGTTGTGGCCTCCCAACACCAAACTTAGAGTTTGACTGTGGGGGCTCTGTTTGGCTCTGTTTTGAGAGAAGCTCTTCATGCTTCCTCTCCATGATGACAGAGGGATATCCTTGGGCCTTAAACACCAAGGATTCTTCATTCACTTGAATGATCAACTCTCCTCTATCAACATCAATCACAGCCTTGCTGTGGCTAGGAGGGTCTGCCAAGGATGATGGATTCATCCATGCACTTCCCAGTCTCTAGGACTATGAATCAGTAGGGATGTAATGGTCTTCAACTTTTACCAGAACATCCTCTACAAGTCCATAGGCTTGTTTTCTTGAGTTGTCTGCCATCTCTAGTGAGATCTTTGCAGCTTGCACCTCAAAGATCCCTAATTTCTCCATTACAGAGAGGGGCATGAGGTTCACACTTGACCCTAAGTCACACAAGGCCTTCTTGAAGGTCATGTGCCTATGGTACAAGGTATAGAAAACTTCCCAGGATCCTGCCTCTTTTGAGGCAGTTTCTG
This sequence comes from Arachis hypogaea, assembly GCF_003086295.3. Lineage (NCBI taxonomy): Eukaryota > Viridiplantae > Streptophyta > Magnoliopsida > Fabales > Fabaceae > Arachis > Arachis hypogaea. The sequence goes on along the minus strand of NC_092037.1, from coordinate 16,896,925 downwards.
CCTAGACAAGTCATCCAGTTCTTTGGTGAGCAAAGGGGGTTCATCCTCCCAAGTCTCATTTCCAAATAACTTGTCATTCAGCTTCTGATTGCTCCAAGGTATTTGGTAACTTGCTCCTCAGTGACATATTCATCCTCTCAGAGGAAGAAATCATCAAGCTATGAATGGCAGAAGTAAGTCCAATGGAATCTCTATGGTCTCATCTTAGAGCCTC